>NW_022436989.1:3155016-3159062 GCF_009761245.1 Sapajus apella
CCTTCCTTCCTGCCTTCCTTCCTTCCTGCCTTCCTTCCTGCCTGCCTTCCTTCCTTCCTGCCTGCCTGCCCTCCTGCCTCCCTGCCTTCCTGCCTTCCTCTCTTTTTTTCCTGAGACAGAGTCACTCTGTGTTGCAGAGGCTGGAGTGCAGTGACCCAATCTCAGCTCACTGCAGCCTCGACCTTCTGGGCCCAAGCAATCCTCCTACCTCAGCCTCCCAACGTGCTGGATGACAGGCATGAGCTACCACCCCCCACCCCCCGCCTTGTTGTGTTCCCAGATAAGGTCCCTGAGACCCAGAAAGGTAAAGTAACACACAAAGCTCAATAATTAGACGTGGTGGAGCTAATGTAGCGTCCACACCCTCTCCCTCCCCATTTAATGTCTTTTCACCAGACAGCAGGGCGTTCCTAAGGCTGTGGCTGTGCACTCTCACAGGAACTGAAGGCCTGGAAGACCCATACCCCGGTTTCCCATCCTACAAACAGCCAACCACGGAACACAGCTCCAGGCAAGAGGACAGGCTGTAAGAAAACCAACCCCATTCTTTGAAACACACACACACAAGCTTCTTTCTCTATCTATCTAGCCATCTTCTACTTTCAATCAATCTTTCTATCTTCCTCACTATGCTAAAGAATATATTTGCAGCAAAACCTTAGAGCCTGTTTTTCCTAACCAAAAGTCACTTCGTGTCACAGTTCAGTTTCTATTTTGTTATTTCTGGCACCACGGAGACAAAGCCTCAGACGGTTGAATGAAGTGGCTGCTTTGCATGTAGGCACAGCCACGAAATGAAAATATATTTGCTATTCTGATCCAGGGAAGAGCCTGCAATCGTTCTTGGTTGGAACTTGGGAGAAAACTGGGGATAGACAGCCTGGTGAACATCCGTCCGGGTGGGACCCACTCCTGTAGGTTTCTCGAGAATGGACCATGTATCTGAAGAACAATTGTTTAGATGTTATCAAAGGACCAAAAGGGTGGGCGTCCAAAGGGTGAGCATCTGATCCCTCTTTACGTGTGGAAACCGCATTTCATCCCCTGGCTGAGGAGTGGCCAGAGGTCTTCCTGTGCCCTTGCGTCCCACTCAGCCAGAGCGTGCTCGTGCAGGAGCTGCAGAGGAGGGTGCTCTGTGCTGAGCCGCCGTCTCGGGTCTGGGTCGCTCTAACAGCAGAACAAGCTTCCCGCTGTCAGGAGCGAGGGAGGTGACCGGAAATGGCTTTGGCTTTTCCATCCATTATGACAACATGGGCAGAACCAGGAATGAGGGCAGCAGATGGGAGGAGAAATCACAGGGTCGGAGGCAGGCGGGAGGCATGCGCTGTGTCCATCCAAGGACAGAGAGAGGTGGCAGGAGCGGAAGGTCAGTAAGGAAGGCTTTCGGTCCCAGGGAGCCAGGAGGGCTCTTTTGAAAGACTGCTCTGATCCATGCTGAGACCGTTTTCCTCTGCCCTCCAGCCTCAGTCTCCCCCTTTTCCACTCTCCTGGTGTTCAGGAAGTGTGCCTCCTGGACCACATCAGCAGAACCCCCTTGCACCCTGGGGGGAGGAGGCAAGTCTGGGGCTACCACCACACCTTCCTGTCCTCTGCCCCCAACACTGCTCCCTCCTTTTGACCCTTCAGACCTTGAGCATCCTGGCACTCTGCCGTGACCACCCTGGTCTATCTGATTCACCCTTTTCATTTTTTACAGCCCAGCCACACTTTTGTAAATAGTCCCTTTATGAAACTCTTCCAGAAACCTGGTCTTTCTCCCGTCAGGGTCTGACGGGAACACCTGCTCACTCAGGTAGCATCTTATCTCTGTTTGCATTTGCAAGCAAGGGCTGCTCTTGCGGGCAGAGGGAGGAGAGAGGAGCGTCTCATTCTGATGTCCCATTGGCAAAGGGAAGAACGTGCGTGGTGGAGCGAATGATTAGGAAATACCGGGTGGGCACGTTGGGGTCTTAGCCTGTTACGACGCGGCGTTGTTTGGCAAAGGCAGAGTTGTTTCCCAGCTGTTACAGCGGTTGTGCTCAGAGCGTTACGGTAATGACAGCCGGTACAGTGATTACTGCCACTGTACAGCTGGAGAAACGTGGCCGAGGGGAGTGGGCGGAGGTGTCCAAACCTCAGGTACCTCGGGGCAGACCCTGGAGGAAACCCCTGTCTCATGGGACACCCACATCCCCTTCCCCGAGAGAGCCAGCCCACTGCCACTCTTCCTCCAAGGGGGAAACCTTCAGAAATACAGACTGGTGTTCATGAAAATCAACGCTCCTTTTAACATTGTCTTTTTTAGAGACAGAGTCTGGCGCTGGTGCTCAGGCTGGAGTGCAGTGGTGCAATCAGAGCTCACGGCAGCCTTGGCCTCCTGGGCTCCAGTGGTCCTCCCTCCTCAGCCTCCTGAGTAGCCAGGGCTGCAGAAGCACCCTGCTGTGCCTGCCTCTCCTTTTTCAAAACCTAATTTGTTGCTATTCTTTTCCTAGAAAATTTCAACTGTAGGGATAAACACTAATTTTTCTTTGTGCAGTTTCCAGAATATTCTTCCTTTGTCTGGTGGAGATTAGAGCACTGTGATCCACACACCAATGGCAATGAAATATAGCTCACAGAGTCCATCTAATTTGTTTTTCCCTCTGGATTATGACCGGCTTGCTAGGAAGAAAATAGCTCAGAAAGACAGGCCCTCCTGTTCGTTCATTCAAAAAAGAAAAAGGAAATAGGACAGGAAAAGTTTATGAAGGCCTTTTTTTCCCCTAAAGCAATGATTTATGAGGATAAAAACCACGGTTTCTAGTAGCCTAACCAAAAACTCTTTTCTCTCAGTTCATTAGCTCTGTTCTTGGAGCCTGTTTTTCCTACCCAAAAGTCACCTCATGTCATAGTTCGTTTCTATTTTGTTATTTCTGAAACCACGGAGACAAAGCCTCAGAGGGTTGAATCAAGTGGCTGCTTTGCATGTAGGCACAGCCACGAAATGAAATCCTGCGTGTGGAGGAAAGCTGCCCTGGACCTGCCTGGCAGACACTACGAGCTACCGACAGAGCTCAAAACACGAATGTTAACATCGGCTCCATCCACAGTGCTAGCAACAGAATTCGCTTCCCTTTGTACAAGGGAAACACAGGTTCATACCTGGCTCCGGAATTAGGCCCAGCAGGAAAACTTCTAATCTCTCAGCTATGAAATCCCTGGAAATTACATTTGTCCTCATCTGTCAGAAAGTGGCAATACCCTGGGGCACTCATTACCTGCCACACTCCTCACATTGCATGCTGTGCGTGTCCTCTGCAGCTGTGACCAGGAGAGAAATGTGAGCTGACTTAAAGGAAAAGACAGAAGGGAGCCCTGTGCAGATCGGCGGTTCTTACAGCTTACGTGAAAGTGCCAAAGATACTCTGTAAGTCAGGACTTGCACACAGGCATGGAGCTCAGACCCAAGCGGATGTCCACCTGGCTGAAATGATCGCTCGTCCCAGGTTCTGGGTATGTGGAGGGTCAGCATTCATGGGGAGACATTCCTCTGCCTCTTCTGTTCTCTCCCCTAAACCTGTCAGCTCCTGACACACATCTCGTGAATTTCTAAACCATATCATCTAGTAGCAGATCACCACAGAGGCTGACTCAGTGACTTGCTGGGCCAGGTTCTATTTGCAGACAGGGAGGCTGGGCAGAGGGATGCATTGCCTGGAGTTCCACAAATCTCTTCCGTGCCATTGGCTCCTTTGCCTCCTAAACGCTCTTCTCTCCCTCAAGATCAGTGGAAGTGCTCTTGACGAATTCCCTGAGCTCTGTGAGGGTTGAAGGCTTTATTCTGTTGCCCAACCTGGAAAGGGCAGATCCGGGAGTTGGGACACCAGGGCCCCACGCCGGACTCTGTCATGACTTAGCTGTGTGATCTTTAGCTTGAAGCCAGTAGTTCTTCACCAGGGGACATTCCTGTTGGTCACAACTTGGAGGGTGCTACTGGCATCCAGAGGCTAGAAGTTGAAATGCCAGCAAACACCCTGCAGTGCCCCAGACATCCCCCCACACAATCATCCTGTCCACGACCTCACCCT
>NW_022436989.1:3159072-3177754 GCF_009761245.1 Sapajus apella
CAATCATCCTGTCCACGACCTCACCCTGCAGTGCCCCAGGCATCCCCACACACACAATCATCCTGTCCACGACCTCACCCTGCAGTGCCCCAGGAATCCCCCACACAATCATCCTGTCCACGACCTCACCCTGCAGTGCCCCATACATCCCCCACACAATCATCCTGTCCACGACCTCACCCTGCAGTGCCACGGCATCCCCCACACAATCATTCACCACCTCCACCTCGCTCATGTCCCTGTTGGAAAACTCTGCTCTAGATTTGTTTTCTCACCTGTAAACTGAGGGGTCTGGATTAGATAATTTAAAAAATCCATTTCAAAGACAAGCTTTGAGAAGTCGATGGGGGCAGCATATACTTTTGCATTAAATTTCAACATGAATCATGACATAAATGATGCCGAGAAGCAAAAATGAATCCCCCAAAGTAGGTAAGTGGCATTACAGTAGCTCACATCAACAGTAAGAGAATGTGGCCTCATGGCTAAGGGAGTCCCTTAAGCTATAAAGATGTGAGAAATGGCATGTTATCAACAAGGTATCCAACAAGGCATTCCTTCAGAGAGAAGGAAAAAGAATCCCAGTTTCCAAATCCCAGGCTTCCACTTAGGAAAGTCTGGCGGAGGGGAGACACACAAACTCCTCTTGTCTAAACAATGCGCCACACAGAAAAAGGCCAGAAGCGATTCGTGTGGAAATGGGTTTTTAGAGGAACTGCAATAAAGAACCCCTACCCAAGCCCCACTGAAGCGAAATGCTGGCTACATGAGCGCCATGAAGCAGAAAGGGCCTGGGGAACGCCAGAGAAACCTGTCTGCTGGCCGGGCACAAGGGGTACAGGTTCAGAGCTGGTGAGCAGGTGCTTCCGCCAGGACACGTGACCACCATCTCCTGCTGTGTAGCTTGGGGCCCCTCTCCTCCTGGGCTGTCCCACTGACAGAGGCTGACATCAATGTCTTGGAGGGCCTCAGCATTGGCATTCTTCCCTAAAAGACTACAGATGTGCACTGCCACACCTGGCTAATTTTTTGTAATTTTAATAAAGATGGGGTTTCACCATGTTAGCCAGGCTGGTCTCGAACTCCTGACCTCAGGTGATCCACCTGCCTCAGCATCCCATGAACACAACTGATGGCAAATGTAATTACAGGGAGCTCTGCGGCAGCTGAGGAAACAGCAGGAGAAGTGTGACGAAAGGGGAAAATGAAACTCCCAAACCAGCCACAGTGACTTCACATACAGATGGCTGCCCAGTGGAATGGGACAGCTCTATATTCAAGGCATTCATGATTTAGAAATATACGTGTGGCCTCAGGAGTGATGCCCTGTGCTTGCGGTCCTCTGAGTTTCATTTTTATATTTCATTCTCATCATTTTCAGATTGGGAAGAAACGGGGCACAGAGAACCAGCTGGACTTTTCAGAGGTCAGGGTCTGAAGAGCCCGACGCTTAGAGGCTGGTGAGGACCCGGACTCTGGAGACCTCCGCAGGACGGAGGCGCAGGCGTGGCGGGGGAAGGTGTGATCTCTGGCTTAGATGCCGGGGGAAACACCCCAGGAAGCATCAGGAAATGGCTTGAATAAATGCCAGGAGGGGGAGGGGGGAAATGAGAGCGTTCAGGCCTCAAACTCCACCGACAATCATCTCATTTTCATAATGCAACAAGTCATTCGTGAAGAACGTCACGCGCACACAGAGCTGATAGAAAGGGGAGCCACCAACAAGGTCTGCTTTCCTCCCGGGACACTTATGAGATTATGATATTGACAGCATTAATCATACTGTGGATTTTAGATCTTCATTTGCCCAACATTCTCAGCCATGCAGTTAAGTCCCGGTGATTTGGACAAGCCACTCCCGGAGGGGAAAGGTGGAGAATCCAGAATTAGTGCAGTCACCAACTCCAGCAACCTGACATATCCAAGAGTTGGAATGTCAAAGGAAAATCCAAAAACAGGTCAGTGAGTAAAATCATCTGACCTGCACCTAGCCATGAACAGATGACTGTTTTTCTTTTTCTTTTTTTTTTTGAGATGGCTGTTCCTCAGGCTGGAGTATAGTGGCACTATCTCAGCTCACTGCAACCTCCGCCTCCTGGTTTCAAATGATTCTCCTGCCTGTTGGCCACTCAGGAGGCACCCTGCTTACCAGGTCAGAAAAACAGCATGTACAGGGCTGGGTATTTCTGAGGTCCAGGCATTCACTGGGCTCTCAGAAGACTATCCGGGGACATGGGGGACACACTAGAGAGGAAATTGTTCTTTCCCTTCCTTGGCCAGTTTCCAATGAGCAAGAGCAAGCCTCTGCACTGGGAGTGGTCAGTGAGATCTCAAATAAGTTACAAAAATAAGCAACGGGATGATCCACAAGGAATGACCTCAGAGGAAACTAATCTTCACTCATTAATTTTAAAAGTATTGTGACCTCGGTCAACTTTGGGCCTTTAATATGAAAAATCAGAATTTTAATTTAGATAAACTTTGCATCTGTAAGTCCTGCATGTAATCCTCTTGGGGACAGTGGCAGAGCATAACCCTTTGTTTCTGGCCCATGATCTCCGGATTTCTCTGTTGCTTGTTATTGTGTGTGTGTTTCAGTTGGGTGAGAAAGGTTTTATTCTTCCCCAGGTTCTGGGCAAAACATCAAGAAGTCTATTGATATGTGTATTTATAAAGAATTTTATGCTGCAGAATCAGCGTTCAGAGCAGGGGGCAGGAGCAGGTGAGGACGTGTTTCTCCACTTGTATATGGGACAGGGGCCCTCGCCAATGGAGGACACCTGGCCATTTCCCTGCAAAGACACATCCGAGCCACAAAAGGGCCTGATGAGTTGATTTGCCTTTAGTCAGACAGGCATTTCACAGGGTCATGCTAAATAAAAACGAGCATACACTCCAGGTGGGTAATACACTGTAAAATAAATGTGGGCATCAGAATGGGGTGGATGTGCGAGGTAAGGAAGAGCATCACTGGGATGATTCCTTCCAGGAGATGTGACTGAAGATTTCATTTTTAAAACTTTGTTTTTAATTTTTTGAGATAAAATTCACATACCATAAAATGTCGCACTGTAATGAGTAGGAATTGTGACTGAATGCTCACTGGGAGGCCCCTCTGTGGGGTCAGTGATCGCTACGGCGGTAGCCAGGCAGGAGACCATGGCTGAAACGGTCTGGGGAACGTGTGCCCTCCCACCTCTTCCCGGGCCACACCTGCGAACCAGCCACCCTCATCCAGTGGCACTTTGGTTCCCAATAAGACTTGGGAGCTAATACAAAAAATTAGCTGGGCACGGTGGTGAGCACCTGTAATCCCAGCTACTCGGGAGGCTAAGGCAGGAGAATCGCTTGAACTCGGGAGGCGGAGGTTGCAGTGAACCGAGATGGTGCCACTGCACTTCAGCCTGTGCAAGAAGAGCAAGACTCTGTCTCTTAAAAAAAAAAAAAAAAAAAGGTTGGGAGCTAAGCGATGAATCCTCCAGAACCCCAACGTCCTCAGTGTCGGAAACGCAAAAGCACATCTACCTCCTACTGTCTCCAAAAGGGATCACCGCCCTGACCGGGCATGAACGGGTGCTATGAAACCCTCCGGGCTCAGCAGCATCAGGTAAAGAAGTCCTGTGTGAGGCAAACGGTCCCTATGCATGCGGTAAGAGTCAGCCTGTCTGTCGGGAGCAGGTGCACAGGCCCTTGGTCTCACGGCCTCTGCAGAGCGAGGCCGTGAGATCTGGACTTTGTGCACATTTGCCACGCGTGTCATACTTAGCAGATAAAAGCGATTCCCGGAATATTGTTCTAATGGAATCCCCCATTGCTAAGGCCAGCAGCATGCTCATCTTGCCTCAATCAAGGCAGAGCAAAGAGGGAAGCCAGCCATGCGTGCCTGTCACTTGGACGATTAGCTCCTTTGACGGTAGATACCTCTTTGAAAGGCTGGCTCTTACAAGCACCTGACTTCTCCAGGAAGTAATTTTCCTGTGTCTCTCAAGGACAGAGAAGGATGAATGTCCTTACAGGGTGTGAACTAGAGGCTCACAAAGGAATTGGTGTAAATATACTAAACGTGCCCTGGTAACCTCTGACCAGATCCAAGCCTTTGAGAAGCAAAAGGCACAGTATAGAGTCCACTGCCTGCACAGACAGCTTGTCAAGAGGATGCCCTCCTGAGCTACCACTTCATCTTCTAAAATCGTGCGAAAGGCTTAATTGACTCTGTTACTGAAGTGTTTAGAGAGCCTGACAAAAGGAAGGCAAAGGCTAATGGACAGGCGCCTCTCAAGGAAAGCCCGTCAGGCAGGAATCACAGGGCAGTTCGCACCACATCAGTTCTGATCGCCTTTTCACCAGTGAAGGAACGGGACAGCTGGGATGACAAAGAGGGCGGCCCTATCTTTCTGGATATCTGATTCTCTGCCCCTTGATCTAGGTACCAAATAACTCGTCAGAGCTGGGTAGCTGTCTTTCTATCGACAGCGTTGATTTGGAAGTAGCATGGTATTGTGGTTAAAAATACAGGAAGGGCTGGGCCGGGCAGTGGCTCACACCTATAATCCCAGCACTTTGGGAGGTGAGGCAGGTGGATCACCTGAGGTCGGGAGTTCGAGACCAGCCTGACCAACATGGAGAAACCCCATCTCTACTAAAAATACAAAATTAGCCGGGCACAGTGGCACAAGCCTGTAATCCCAGCTACTCGGGAGGCTGAGGCAGGAGGATCACTTGAACCTAGGAGGCGGAGGTTGCAATGAGCCAAGATCACACCAGTGCACTCCAGCCTGAGGGAGGCTGAGGTAGGAGAGTCGCTTGAACACAGGAGGTGGAGGTTGCAGTGAGCTGAGATGACACCATTGCACTGCGACCTCACTCCTCATAGAGTGAGACACTGTCTCAAAAAAAAGAAACCAGGTGGTATTATCATTCTAGCTGATATATTTTAACTCATTACGATAGATTTAAAAATGTTAGAGAGATTTGGTGACATCTGGAAAGCAACGTGAACACAGCGTCAGAAGCAGGAATACGAGGCTGTGACACACAGCACAATGAAGACCAACGTGTCCTCATTCTGGGAAAGAAAATAACGTAAAACAAAACAAAACACAACGAGTTCAATTTCAGCATCAGCTGACTTTTTTGACCTTACCTCTAATGACGTGTAACACTGAAAAGCACCTGACTCAGACAAATGATCCACCATTCACAGAAGTCACAGCCCAAGGGCAAACACCACGCGCTGGTGTGACTTAGAATAAGGTGCAGGGGACAAAGCTATGCTTAGAAGTCTCCGGAAAGCCTTCCGTGACCCATGCCTCTCAGAGCCTCCCCTCTCTGCCCACACCCCACGGAGGTTCCAAACGGTGGGAACAGCCATGAATTCCTATTCCCAAGATCCAGGACACTCAGGAGGTGCCAAGGAGGCAAGACTGGCACTGGCGGGTAATGGAAAGATCTGGTAACATAGTCCAGAAAGGCCCGCTGGTATCAGTGGATGAGGTGAGAAAAAGACACGCTAGTGACATCACAAGGAAAAAATTAACAGAATTTGCTGATGGATTGAACGTGGGATGTGGAGAAGAAACAGAAGTGACACTGAAGTGTCAAACCTGAGTGGCATCATTATCTGAGCAGAGTTCTCTCATCTATAAAGTGGAAATTAAAACTATTTTTCTCTCTTTACATATAGGCTTTCCTCAAGGAAAAGATAAGTGATCATTAAAAAAAGGAGGGGGGAAGAACAACAGAAGAACTAGACTGGATCATCAATCAACGCTTTCTTTCTTTTCTGAGACAGGGTCTCACTCTGTCACCCTGGCTGGAGTGCAGTGCTGCCATCAGGGCTCACTGAAACCTCCGCCTCCTGGGCTCAAGTGATCCTCCCGCCTCAGCCTCCCGAGTAGCTGGAACTGCAGGCATGCACCACCACACCTGGCTTATTTTTGTTTTTTTGTTTGTTATTTGAGATGGGGTCTTGCTCTGTCACCCAGGCTGGAGTACAGTGGCGCGATCTCGGCTCACTGCAACCACCGACTCCTGAGTTCAAGCAATTCTCCTGCCTCAGCCTCCTGAGTAGCTGGGATTACAGGTGCCCGCCACCACGCTCGGCTAATTTTTTTGTGCTTCTGTAGAGACAAGTTTTTGCCATGTTGCCCAGGCTGGTCTCGAACTCCTGAGATCAAAGAATCCTCCCGTCTTGCCATCCCAAAGTGCTGGGATTACATGTCCATCCAATCAAAGCCTTCTTGACTAATCAAAAAGCCCCTAGCTGAGTCCTTCAGTTCTGTTATTTTAAGGGGAACTCTTCCTTAAGGCTCAGTGGGATACTTTGGGAGACAGTTAATGTATAATGCAGTAAACAAAGAGAAAGAAAGAGAACGAAGCGGCTACCTGCTTAATTCTCTGGCTTCAAATTCAAACAATTTCCAGCAACGTGCTCTAGATCCTTTCCTAATGACCTATCACAACACTTAATCACTGACAACAAGGAATATTCTTCACACCCAACCAAACTCTGGAGGTACCTTAAAGCTAGTTCTCATGTGAGCCCAGTGAGCATGGGGCAAAACCAATCATGTTCACTCATCATCTTAAACCTGGAAATAGTTGTAATCTCCTCCTGCTGAGAGTAGGAAATTCACAGGATTTGATCTCCAGTTGTAGAATCATTTGAACTGTATTCACCTTGTATCCGCTCTGGTTCTGCCTAATTCAAAAGCTCCTTAGATGGAGCTTTAAGATTCTCAAAGATCATGAAACTCTTGGGATTGATTATTATTTCCCATACCCTGGACCCTCGCTGTAACACTAAATGAAGGATCAGAACCCATGCACGACACAAAATAAACTCCTTCTCCGTGTTGTCAGTTTCTTTTAAGAATCCCCATAAGGTACCCTCATGAGACCCTGCGACTCCCAGGACCAGTTGTGGCGCGGCTGGTTTGGACGAGCAATAAAGAACCCCACTAGCTCCCTGTTTGTTTTTATGCCTTTGCAGACAGCAAATACCTCAGACTATGTCATGTCTAACACACCTTTCAAGCCTGTTTCTTTTTCTTTTTTGAGACAAAGTCTTGCTCTGTCGCCCAGGCTGGAGTGCAGTGGCGTGATCTCAGCTCACTGCAACCTCCACCTTCCTGCTTCAAGCGATTCTCCTGCCTCAGCCTCCTGAGTAGCTGGGATTACAGGCGCGCACCACCACACCCAGCTAATTTTTGTATGTTTAGTACAGACGGGGTTTCACCATGTTGGTCAGGCTGGCCTCGAACTTCTGACCTCGTGATCCTCCTGCCTTGGCCTCCCAAAGTGCTAGAATTGCAGGCATGAGCCACCGCGCCTGGCATTTTTTTCTTTTTTGAGACAAGATCTCACTCTGTTTCCCAGGCTGAAGTGCAGAGGTATGATCATCGCTCACTGCAGCCTCAACCTCCGAGGCTCAGGCGATCCTCCTGACTCAGCCACTCGCCAGGACTGCAGGCGTGCACCAACACACCTGGCTAATTTTTTAATAACATTTTTTGTAGAGATGGAGTCTCACTATGCTGCCCAGGTTGAACTCCTGAGCTCAAGTGAACCTCCTGCCTTGGCCTCCCAAAGTGTTGGGATTACATGTGTGAGCCACCGTGCCTGGGTCAGGCCCTTAGAGAATTTTTTTTTTTTTTTTGAGATGGAGTCTCACTCTGTTGCCAGGCTGCAGTGCAGTGGTATGATCTCGGCTCACTGCAACCTCCACCTCCCGGGTTCAAGCAATTCTCCAGGTCTCAGCCTCCTGAGCAGCTGGGTTTAAACCTAGCTAATTTTTTATTTTTATTTTTAGTAGAGATGGGGTTATGCCATGTTGGCCAAGCTGGTCCTGAACTCCAGACCTCAGGTGATCTGCCTGCCTCCACCTCCCAAACTGCTGGGATTACAGGAATGAGCCACTGCGCCCAGACACCTTTGAGATTTTATTTTCCTTGAATTCAAACCCAAAACTCTCAGATTAAAATTTTTGGACAGGCAGTGAAGACAGTGGAATCTCCACCACAACCCTATTCTATTTGCTGTTAGTGCTGAAAAGAAGTTTTGTCCTGAGAGGCAGCTGTACAACACTCTGAAATTTTGCAGAGGTCAGCTCATGGGAGTCATTAGGCAAATACATTGGTTTTCAGCGGTTTTCCCGGTGGACCGCTGGAGGAGCAGTATGGTTTGGTGGAGTGGAACTCTCTGCAAGGCCTGCATCCCCGCCACTGTCATCCCCCAGTGCCTTTAGAGGCCAGAGTAAAATGCCAGCATGTGGATGGGGTGGGATGAGTCACCTCAAGCTGTCATCTCTCTCCTATGGGACCTGCTCAGCGACTCCTGGGGTGGGAGGGGTGAAGGGTGCCTGGAAGGGACAGGAGGCTGGGAAGAGCAGGTTGTCCACTGTTTGGGAAGGTGGAACTCTGGGGCACAGCTTCGTCCACCCCTGGACGCTGAAAGGGTGTCGGAGTAAGAAGCCTTGAGACAGCTCCTGAAAAGCCCAAAGCGATCATTTCTGTGGAAGCTCCCGGGTAAGCTTTTCCACACGATGGAATAAATCAGGAGCAGGAAGAGCGCTGGCATGTCACAGTCCAGCCGGCAGCATCTGGAATATCTCCGGGGAACTATTAATTGCTGGCCTCTGTGGGTCTGCTTATTTCTACAGTCTGGCCTGCAGAGACAATAAACGCTGCCTGTCCTAAGACGGGAGCCACTTGATTAATCACCAGTGGCTACTTCTGACCCTTGGCCCCAGTGGGGGAGCTGGGCTATCCACGCTGGGAGCCTGGGATTTGTGAGCACACACACAGCACTCTGCAGTTTAAACCTGTGCTCTTGGCTCACATGTGGCTACAGAGAGGAATTTTATTTTATTTTTTGAGACAGAGTCTTGCTCTGTCACCCAAGCTGGAGTGCAGTGGCACCATCTCGGCTCACTGCAACCTCTGCCCCCTGGGTTCAAGCGATTCTTCGGCCTCAGCCTCCCGAGTAGCTGGGACTACAGGTGCGTGCCACCACACCCAGCTAATTTTTGTATTTTTAGTAGAGATGGGGTTTTAACATGTTGGCCACTAGGCTGGTCTCGAACTCCTGACCTCATGTTCCACCCGCCTTGACCTCCCAAAGTGCTGTTATAGGCATGAGCCACCACGCACGGCCCAGAGAGGAATTTTAAAAATCAGCATGTTGCACTCAAAAGCTTTTGTTTGGAGGAAGAGAAGCAAGAGTCATGTTGCCCTTAATTTCTTTCTCTTCCCTTTCTTCTTTAAAAATAATCTCAGCACAAGCAACTAAATTTGTTTGGCATTTGTTCACGCATTCACTCCTTCCTTCATTCATGTTTTACCTTATTGCAGAAGGCATTGTATACAGTGAGCACAATGAGCATTGAATTCGCCAGCAACTGGCAGGACCCTGAAGGAATGCCCAATCTGAGAGGAGGCTTTGGGTGACACTTAGTGCCTGGCAGCAGGCCAAAGGGTGAGCTGAGAAGGAAAGAGGCGTCACAACCAAAACCAACCTGTCTTGCATCTCTTCCGGGGCTGACCGCGACTTAGAAAAGGGCTGGCTGGCACCCTGTGGGAAACACAAAATCATCTGGCGTCAACTAGCTACGGTGCTGTGGTTTGGGGTGTCTGCCCCTCCGAATCGCATGTGGAGTGGCGGAGCTGGGGCCTGGTGGTAGGTTGCTCACGAACGGCTTAGCGCCCTCCTTGGTGATAAGCGAGTTCTCGCTGTTAGTTCATGTGAGACACAGTTGTTTCAGAGTCGGGGACCTCCCCCTTCTCTCTCTTGCTCCCACTCTTGCCAGGCGACATGCCTGTTCCCTCGGCACCTGCTGCCATGATTGGAAGCGTCCCGAGGCCTCACGAGAAGCCAAGAAGATGCTTCCTGTACAGCCTGCAGGACCCTAAGCCCATTAAACCTCTCTCCTTTATAAATCACCCAGCCTTGGGTATTTTTTATTGGGATGCAGAATGGACTCACGTGTGAACATCTTCAGAGGAAGACTACGTAAGTAAATGAAACTACCCCCTTTGTCCCGTGTGCATATATTTCAGAGCTGGAATCACGGTTAGAACCGGCGTCACACCCTTCATTTCTGACCTGAAGAAGAACTCACATACGAGCAACACTGTACAAATGACGGGCAAGAACACATCAGAGGCTGGGCGCGGTGGCTCACTCCTGTAACCACAGCACTTTGGGAGGCCCAAGCAGGCATACTGCTTCAGGCCAGAAGTTTGTGACCAGCCTAGCCAATATGGTGAAACCCTGTCTCTACTAAAAATACAAAAAATTAGCCAGGCGTGGTGGTGCACGCCTCTAGTCCTAGCTACTCAGGAGGCCGAGGCAGGAGAATCATTTGAACTTGGGAGGCGGAGGTTGTGGTGAGCAGAGATGCTGCCACCGCGCTCCAGCCTGGCGACAGAGTGAGACCCTGTTTCAGAAAAAAAAAAGAATAGATCAGAGCGCAAGAATTCCATGTGCTCTACAGCATTCCTGACAGTGTCACCATAGTAAACTCCAAAAAACTGGAAGAATACAAATTTTCCTCTTCTTAAACATTTTCTTATAGAGAGGGTCATGCTCAGTCACCCAGGCTGGAGAGCAGTGCACAGTCATAGCTCACTGCAGCCTCGAGCTCCTGGGCTCAAGTGATCCCTACGTAACAAATTTTGTTCTTTATAATGGAGGGGGTTCCGCAACTCCCAGGCCACAGACTGGTGCTACTCAGTGGCCTGTTAAGAACCTGGCCACGTAGCGGAAGGAGAGCATCACCACTGGAACGCGCCTCCTGTGAGACCCGCAGCAGCACTGGACTCTCACAAGAGCGCAAACCCTGCTGTGAACCACGCAGGCGAGGGCTCTAGGTCGCGCGCCTTGAGAGGATCTAATGATCGATGTAATGCACAAATCACCCTGAAATCACCGTCCCACCACCACGCTTGGTCCGTGGAAAAACTGTCTCCCTGGTTCCTACAGGCTGGGGCCGCTGCTTTATAACGTTGTTCTGGAAGGGAAACCGTTCCCTGGTGCCTGTGACGTTTGCTGTGGTGGGAGGTGACATGTACATACCTTGAGTTTGGATTTCAATAAAAAATCCTTGGTTGACGCTTCATCTAAAGATGCACAGTTAAAGGAGCCCTTCTTATCTTTTTGAATTACTGCAGACAGTGTTTAACCCAAAACTTTCAATTAGGTGATACTGTCCCCCCCACCCAGTCAGTGACATCTGAACGAGGAGCACCGCGTTGGGTTTGGAAAAGGCAAACATTGCTGCGGCCCGTTCCTGCTCTGGGGAAGGCCCCCTGCAGTGGAAGAGGGTCCAGAACATTCAGATCCCGGCAAAGACAGGAACAAACTGTGGAGCATTCTGCCCAGGTCGAATCTGTTCACAAGGGTGAGGGACAGTCTATGGCAGATATTGGGGGAAGCTCATTCTCAGCGGAGGGAGCCCAGGGGCCAAGACTCAGAGTCACAAGAGGGTCTGGAATATTTAGGGGACACTGAGGCTTCAGTGTGGCTGCAACACAAGGGAGGTGACATTTTGGGACAGGGAGGGATGTGGGGAGCCTGACTGGTATTTGGACTGGACTGTGCTGAGCTCAGCGTGACCTGCTTAGCTGCTGAAAAGTCATCCAGCTGTTAAAGGGAATGATGACATTTGGTTTGGAGGCATATAATTCTGGCGGTCCAGAGGGCACACTGAAGAGAGGGCAGATAGGCCGGGCGCGGTGGCTCACGCCTGTAATCCCAGCACTTTGGGAGGCCGAGGCAGGTGGATCACAAGGTCAAGAGATCGAGACCATCCTGGTCAACACGGTGAAACCCCGTCTCTACTAAAACTACAAAACATTAGCTGGGCATGGTGGCACGTGCCTGTAATCCCAGCTACTCAGGAGGCTGAGGCAGGAGAATTGCCTGAACCCAGGAGGCGGAGGTTGCGGTGAGCCGAAATCGAGCCATTGCACTCCAGCCTGGGTAACAAGAGTGAAACTCTGTCTCAAAAAAAAAAAAAAAAAAAAAAAAAAAAAAAAAAAAAAAAAAAAAAAAGAGAGGGCAGAAACAGAAGGATGTGCTGACAGCGAGAGAAAACGGGAACCCGAAGTGAAGTCCCCATGAAAGATGCTGTGGGCCCGGCCGGAGGAGGACAGCGAGGTCAAGTTCAACACTGTCTCCTGGCTCCTGCAGGAGCCTCCTTCAGAGGGTCTGTGGGTCCTCTCGGGATTGCTGGGAACACAGTGGTAAATGTGTTACCTATTCTAAACCTAAACATATCTACTCTAAATCTAAATCGAAACCTACCTAAACACAGAAAAGGTATAGTAAACTCATAGTATTATACTCTTATGGGAACACCATTACACACGCGGTTCGTGGCTGACCAAAACGTGGTTCCCATGGTCTCAGGCAGCCCTCCTCCCCAGGCCACTGGCTGCCTTCACAGGTGGGAGCTGAATGCTCCGGAATAGATCAGCCATGTGTTTGAGAAGGGGCCACTAAGAAAGCAGAGAAAGAGGACATGTGGAGGAATATGTGAGACGCAGAAACTTTAAAAATGTAATTGGAGACACAGCAACATAATCTAATGACCAGGAGTTCTTATGATTCAGGAGCAAGAGGGTATTCGCAAAAGACCAGTGATCCTTGAGAAGATAGAACCAACTCAGAAACATTAAGCCTTGGAAGAAGGCAAAGACACGTCCCCCACTGCGAGAAGAAGGAATAAGGGAAAAGGGTGGAAACAGGTTGTTTAGTGAGAAAATGAAGGATTTTACATCAGATGGGCTCAGGGGGAGTCCTCAGGAAGAAAAAGATACCGACCGGCACGTAATGCAAAGCATTTGAACTGTGCTGCTTTCCACCTTCAGTAGACGCATTTCAGAATCACTTACTGATGACCTCACATTCATTCTCCAAGCAAACAGGTGCTAAGTGCTGGCTCGGGTGCTGGCTGTGCCAGGGAGGTGGCACGATGCAAAGATTAAAAGGCGATGATGGACAAGTATGGCAGCTCACACTTGTAATTCCATCACTTTGGGAGGATGAGGCAGGAGGAGCCCTTAAAGCCAGGAGTTTGAGACCAGCCTGGGCAACACAGTGAGAGCTCGCCTCTTACAAAGAAAAACACCATGAGTCAGGCATGGTGACCCATGCCTATAGTCCCAGCTACTCAGGAGGCTGAGGCAGGAGGATCACTTGAGTCCCGCTGTAGTTTGAGGCTGCAGTGAGCTATGATTGCGCCACTGCAGTCTAGCCTGGGTGACAGACCGGTGAGATCCTGACTCTAAAATGAAAGGGCACTGATTTTTCCAATGCCATACAAAGGAAGGTGACTCACACGACCCATGGGTTCTGAAGGAACCTGCCAAGACTGAGGAGTTGGCCAGGCAGAGAGAAGAGCATGGGGGAAGGTGTGGGGTCTTGGCCACGTGCAGACAGGTAGATTCAGTGACTGTTAACACCGGGGCAGTGACAGCCAGTCGGGAATTGGCGTGCATAAAAGCTGGGAACAGAGCCTGGGATTCCGAGGCCTGGTCCTGGTTCTCAGTGTAAGAATGTGCCGTTACCACAGAGCCAACTGCTAATTTTTTGGTCAATTTCTCCCTGAAGGCCCCTTTTAAGCAATGTGAGGGTCCTCCTACATTGAAAGTATAACCTAAAAGTTGTGATTTGGACCACTAGGTTATGTTTTTTGAAGAGTACCTGTCCTACGAAGTATAAAATATTAAAGCCACAAACTGAATTTCTCTCCTCTAATCCCCTGTATAATTTGTGACCTTCCCTCTCCTCCCCTAGCCCCTGTCTGCCTCCGGCTATGCTGACTACAGCCATTTAGGAAACTCTTCAGGCTTTGTTCTGGAAGGGCCACTGGCGCAGCTAAGTGCTTTAAGCCTGACCAAAACGGCAGAGACAGGGTCGGACGAGCGTGACTGCAGAGTCCGATCTGGGCATGAAACATCTGTGATGCACCGCAGACCTGGAGGAGCCACTAAAGGTGCCTTCAGCGTCCACAGCAGGAGAGTGGGGCCGCAGAGAGCTGGGAAGGACCCTGGGATCAGACAGAGGAGACCTGGGAACAGCTTTCACATCCGGCTCGGTGCTGGGGATCAGGTGAGCTGATGGAACTTCTAGGAACCCAAAGGCACCCTACGCTTATGATAGTTGTTAAGACGTGGGTTTGACCCACATCAAACCATCAGAGGCAGCGTGAGCAGCATGCAGAGCTGGCCTGTCTGAGCTCAGGCACGTGACTCTCTGGGCCTCAGTTTCCTCCTTAGTAAAGGAGACAACTTTAATGAGTTGAAATATGCAAACGAGTTGTGTGCAAATGAGAGGAGGTATGCAAATAAGTTGATGTGAGTAAATGATTGATGTGTATAAATGTATTATGTATGTAAATGAGCTGTTGTATGTAAAGCACTTAGAACAGCACCCAGCACCCAGTCCTAGGGAAGAATTTTCAAATATCAATGCTGAGTCAGAATTACAGGTAATAAATGGTTCCCATGGTTCTTGTCACAAAGAGTGACCCAACCTGGCCCCTTAGTAAAACGGCTTCCTAACCTAGTTTCCGTGTGCAGGTGACTCTGCCGTTCTCATTTCAGGGTTGCTCCTATCCCAGGGAAGAGGGGAGGGACACACGCCAAATGGCTTCCCTCTGTCTCTGCGCTGCTCGGGCTGTTCCCCAAATGTCCAGCTCTCCCCCTCCTCCCGCCTACTTCCTGTTGATCTGCGCCTCCGCTATCTCCGTTCCATTATTCAGAAGCCGAGTTGGAAACTGCTTTGTGTTGTTGGGTTTCAGAACTGCCTCTTGTCTGCGTAATGCTCCTCGTGATAAACAGCCACCACAGGCTGAAAAGATTCCCAGCTCCCAGGGCCCCCGGCGACTGGCCTCGGGGTAGCCCCGCCTGTCTCTGAGGCACTGTGGTTTCTCCTAAGGGGTCTGGGGCCACCTTCTGTTTGTCGTATCAGCACAGGCTGCCGTCAGCCAGGTGTCCCACGGGGCCAGAAGGGTCATGGCCTGTATCACGCCTTAGCACGTGCTGTAAGTTTCCTTTCCTCAGCAAGGAAATTTACTTCTATAGAAGGGGACTCACAGATGGAACAATGGTGAGCACGCACCTGGATAAGGGAGGGGAAGCGTTCTTATTCCTGACGCAGGTCGCCCCTACTTACTGCTGCATCGTTCCCCTACTGGCTAGGGTTACGCTGCACAGTTTAATCTAATTCCAATTGGCTATTTTAAAGGGAGCAGGGGTAGAAGCCGGAGGCGGGGGTGGGTAGTTTGGAGGGAAGGATGGTTTGGGGACGGGTCAAAGCAGGTAGTCAGAGGTGACCTAGTTCAAAGCTGGTGACTAGGGCAGGTGACTAGAGCAGGTGGCCGGGATGAGTCAGGGGACCGGGGGAACAGATGTGAACTACTGATTAGAACTGTGGAGAAGGGTGTTTACTGAAACTACAAGGAAGTTAAACTTTAACATGGAGGACAAAGAACTGAACATACTGACATGCTGATTCTTTAGAGAGACTCGGAGTTCACTCTGTCTCACACACGGCTCCCCTTAGGGCCTGCAGTTTTGGAGGCCAAATCCAGAATCTCTCCAGAGCACACGGGAGTCTGTCCCCATGCTGTGGGGACACAGGGTGAGGGGCAGAGATGAGCACACGAGGACCGGGGGAGGGGTGTCTTCAGTGGAGACAGCTCATCTGACAGCAGGTTTAACAACTTGAGATTTACATGTCAGACTGACAGGTTGACAGGTTTGCATTTCCCACTTTTCCAGAAACTTATGGGGTCCCTGAGAGCCTCCCTGAAGTGCGGTGAGAGGTTTAAACCTGCACACACTGTGAATGCAACAGAAAGCCAAGTCCCTGCTTCGCTCTTTTTGTAATGTAATTAGGAACAGAGAGTATTGTGGGAGGATCAACACCCAGTGATCTCTGAATCTTAAAACAACCGCCGCAAATGTCATGGCAGAATTAAAATAAAGTCATACCATAAGGTACGGTTTTATCTCACAGGAAAGAAAGAAAATGCAAGCTGTCGGGCACAGCCTCCACGTGTAGCTCAGTAAGTCTCTCTCCTCTCCCAAGAGAGTGACAGCTCCTTAAAGGCAGGACCCATGTCTTGAGGGGGTCTGGGTCTCCTTCCAGGAGGGAAACATTCCCTGGCCAATGGCAGATGTTCAATGAATTGAAACAAATGAGCATCTATGTATCCACACGAATAAATGTGAAAATGGGTGAGTAAGATACAGCCCTTTTCCTCCACAACTCGAGGACTGGGGTCAGGGACACAGGCACAGTGCCTGGAGGAGGGACAAGGGGAGGGCTGCAGGTGGCAGGTGTCACAGGAGCTGGGCCTGACGGGCGAGCAAAAAATGAAGGAGAGATGAGCCTTCCTGGTGGAGACGAGGGCCGGGGAGCAGACAGGTAGGCACGGGCGGGCCTGCCGGTCAGCAACACCTGATGTGCTGTTAAAACCTGTCTGGAGCCAAAATAATGGAGATACTGATTGGAAAAAATATAGGCCAACGAGAACAGATGACAAGGCTTGTTAGGCTGGGTGAAGCAGGTCACACCTGCGATCCCGGCACTCCGGGAGGCTGAAGTGGGAGGATGGCTTGAGTCCAGTAGTTTGAAGCCAGCCTGGGCAACATGGCAAGAGCCCTCATCTCCACCACAACAAAAACAGGCTGGGCATGGGGGCTCACGCCTGTAATCCCAGCACTTTGGAAGGCCGAGGCAGGCAGAACACAAGGTCAGGAGTTCAAGACCAGTGTGGCTAACATGGTGAAACATTGTCTCTACTAAAAATTCAAAAAATTAGTCAGATGTGTCGGCACACACCTTTAATCCCAGCTACTCAGAAGGCTGAGGCAGGAGAATCGCTTGAACCCAGGAGGTAGAGGTTGCAGTGAGCCGAGATGGTGCACTGCACTCCAGCCTGGGCAACAGAGCGAGGCTCCGTCACGGAAAAAAAGCAAACAAACAAACAAAAAAGCCTTGTTACTCATTGTAGTAAAAACAGAATTCCTTAAATTTTAATTAATATTCTTTTTTTTGAGACAGGGTCTTGCTCTGTGGCCCACGCTGGAGTGCAGTGATGCAATCACCGGCTCGTGATTCTCCTGTCTCAGCCCTAGCTGCCATTACAGGTGTGTGCCACCATGGCCAGCTAGTTTTTTCATTTTTGTAGAGGTGGGGTCTCCCTACATTGCCCAGGCTGCTCTCAACTCTGGGCTCAAGTGATCCTTCTGCCTTGGCCTCCTAAAGTGCTGGGATTACAGGCATGAGCTACTGCACCTGGCCAAATTTTAATTTAAATACCATGTGTCTGCACACACAAAGACTAAGAAAACACACAATGAGGTTCAATGTGCATCACATAACAATGAGTTGTTTTTCTTACATAACTGACAAGAACTCTGTCTCAACTCCTGTCAGGGATTTGAGAGCATCTCCTATAATACTAAATTGCCTAGACAGAAAATGCATTAAGTAACTCTGTCTCCATCTTATCACCATGTCTTAAGCCGGGAGGTTGGTGAGACGCTGGGTCTAAGGGGCTTCCAAGTGAAACAGTGCCACGTATTTTGCAAATAAATGAGTCTTCCCCGACATGATGCTGTCGTCCAAGTAAAGAGAAACTGAAGTGACTCAAAGTGAACGTTCAGAGAGGGCTCCCCTTCCCTGTAAGCTTCTGAGCTCTGATCCCTATGGCTAGACATTTATCTAGACCTTTCACATCCAGGAGGGACCTGGTTCAGAGAGCTCTCAGTCTCAAAGAAGGGCAAACTCCACACAGAGAAATAATGCCCAGTTAGAGCCTGGCATGGCGGGAGGCCTTAGGAGCTCGAGGGAACTTCCTTGGGGAAGTTGGATGAAGGGATCACATCCAAATTACAGCTTGAGGAAGAAGGATGAATTCAGAGCTAAGGAGGGAGATGGGAAGAGCAGTGCCCAGGCAGGTCACGGCCCAAAGGTGAGAAAAAGTGTGTCCTCTTTGGGCACTGAAACCACTCACTGGAGTCAAGGGGACAAGCAAGAGAAGAGGGGACTAGAGGCCAGGGACGGCCCCTATAGCCTTGGGCGGTGGAATTTGGATTCTGGACTGAGGGCAATGGAGAGCAAGAAATGGGGGAGCCATATGAAACGGGGGAGCCATATGAAACGGGGGAGTCATATGAAACCGGGGAGCCACGTGAAACGGGGGAGCCATATGAAACGGGGGAGCCATATGAAACGGGGGGGCCATATGAAACGGGGGGGGCATATGAAAGGGGGATCCATATGAAACGGGGGAGTCATATGAAACGGGGGAGCCATATGAAACGGGAGAGCCATATGAAACGGGGGAGCCATATGAAACGGGGGGGCCATATGAAACGGGGGGGCCATATGAAACGGGGGGATCCATATGAAACGGGGGGCCATATGAAACGGGGGGATCCATATGAAACGGGGGAGCCATATGAAACGGGGGGATCCATATGAAACGGGGGAGCCATATGAAACGGGGGGCCATATGAAAGGGGGGAGCCATATGAAACGGGGGAGCCATATGAAACGGGGGAGCCATATGAAATGGGGAGGGCCATATTCTTGCTCTCCATTGCCCTCAGTGTATTCTAACCTTGCCTCTATTCCAGCCGAGATTATTTACCCCACCCCAGCTAAA
>NW_022436989.1:3177854-3255384 GCF_009761245.1 Sapajus apella
CATATGAAACGGGGGAGCCATATGAAACGGGGGAGCCATATGAAACGGGGGAGCCATATGAAATGGGGAGGGCCATATTCTTGCTCTCCATTGCCCTCAGTGTATTCTAACCTTGCCTCTATTCCAGCCGAGATTATTTACCCCACCCCAGCTAAACAGGCATGGGTGAATAATCTCAGTTGGAATAGAGGCAGGGTGTCCGTGGGCTTATCCAGGCTCAGTCCCCTACTGAGTCTGAGAGTCACTCCAGTCCTCCAAAAAGAAACCTAAGAGGCTGCAGTTGATTAGCCACTGGCCCTGTGTCTCAGCAGTTATCTGTTCCATGCCGCCACAGCTCTGATGCCAGGACCCTACTTTTCTAAGAATCAAGAGTCTTTGCAGTACCCAGGATGGATGTCCTGCTCCTGAAACGCAAGGCTGCCAGTGACCAGCCTCCAGGTAACAGCTGCTGTTTCCCCTCAGGAGTCCCTAGTTCCTGGAGCACTCGGTAGATCCCAGGCATTCATGAGCTTCTCACGGTCTGGTTCCATGAAATACCACAGTTTGAATTTCTATTGCTTGAAACTAAAAGAAATCCCTTCCGTCTCCTTCATTCCCCTCCTCCCATCCCCATTCCAGAACACGCCACCTTCCAGGACTCACATTATCCAAGAATCTCGCCTATTCCTGGTGCTTCTTTCCTACCTTAACAGGGGTACTTTCAAAGGAGACTAGGAAACACTGGAATTTTGAAAGATAGGAAGTTTCTCCCTCCATGGTAAAAGCAAAACAAAGAATGCGCAGGTGTTGCCTGTGATGAAGAGCGTGACCCGGAATGGCAGACGACTTTCTATAAGACCTTGAACAAAGCCCTGTGCTTCAGCTCGGCACAGAGAGGGAAAGCCCAACTTCCTCATCACATGCATTCAGGGGAATTCCATCCAGAAGCAAGGGATGTGTGCGTTCTTGGAGAAGGGTCTGTCTGAGCGCATGTTTTACATGCCATTGTGACTCATGCTTACGAACGGACTGCAGGATGACCGCGTGGAGCGCATCGAAGCATTGAAATGAAAACGCAGGTACAGCCTTCCCTGACTGCTGTGCTCTCAGCTGTCCTCACAATGCAGCACGGAGGCTGCTCGGCAAAAACAAGGGCGAGCGAGGAGGCTCACCAGGAGGCCGGTGACCGGGGACAAATCTCAGCCCTATCTGCCGTGAGACGCCAGAGTGATGACAATCATAACAGGGACTTTTAGTTGAGCTATCTACCTAAAGAATGATTTTTAACTCTTTCTGAATCCTTAAGGATAGAGACCATTTTTAACTCAGTGGGCATCCCCAAAGTAACTAGCACCTAGAAGATACATGACACAGGCCTTACAAATGAATCAACGATGACCAGACGGACTAACAGGCGCTGTGTAAACGACGCAGGGAAAAGATCATGTAGGGACTGTGCTGTCCACCATCCTGTGCCACCTTTTCACTTTTTATAGAATGGGGAGCAGGGGAGGGAAAGGCCGAGCTGCAAACCCTGCTCCTGTTTCTCCAGTTTCCTATGATTAGCTTTCACAGGTTTCTATAAAAATGCCTCCCAGTGAGTATCTTGCTGATTGGATTTTCAAACATTGTCCTTCACTGAAAATCTTCTTGTGCAAGTATGATAAAATATTTTCTTAAAATGTGTAAAACAGGCCATGTGCAGTGGCTCATGTTTGTAATCCCAACACTTTGGGAGGCCAAGGCAGGTAGATTACTTGAGCCCAGGAGTTTGAGACCAGCCTGGCCCACATGGTGAAACCCCGTATCTACAAAAAATACGAAAAAATTAGCAGGGCATTGTGGTGTGTGTCTGTGGCCCCAGCTACGTGAGAGGCTGAGGTGGGAGGATCACCTGAGCTCAGGAAGTTGAGGCTGCAGTGAGCTGTGATGGGCCACTGCACTCCAGTCGGGGTGATGAAGTAAGACCCTGTCTAAAATTATACATACCCATAGAACAAGGAGCAGATCAAATGCATGACAATGAGTCAAAAATGACTGTCCCTCAGCTCATCATGAGCTAAGGCATTCCGGAGGCCGTTTGTCTTGCTTCCCAGACTTGAGGGAGAGGGGCATGTGGTCACGCGGCTGAAGGAAATAACCTTTGGGGAAAACAAGATTCTCCTTTTTCCTGTAAAAAACCTGAAAGTTAGTCTGGGCACAGTGGCTCACGCCTGTAATCCCAGCACTTTGGGAGGCTGAGGCAGGTGAATCACAAGGTCAAGAGTCGGAGACCATCCTGGCCAACATGGTGAAACTCCATCTCTACTAAAAATACAAAAATGAGCTGGGCATGGTGGCAGGTGCCTGTAGTCCCAGCTACCCTGGAGGCTGAGGCAGGAGAATCGCTTGAACATGGGAGGCAGAGGTTGCAGTGAGCTGAGATCGCGCCACTGCACTCCAGCCTGGGTGACAAGAGTGAGACTCTGTCTCAAAAAAAAAAAAAAAAAAAAAAAAAAAACCTGAGAGTTTCCATCGTTTAAACTCTTCTGGGCTTTCCGTTTTGAGGCTGACAAAAAAAGAGCTTGTAGCAACTTATTTACTAATGATTGTGAGTGCGTTAGGAGTTTACAAATTGGTTCCACACTGCCTGATCCCATTCTTGCTTCAGACCCCAGGACATACACGCCACTTCCCCAGCAGCTCCTCCACCAGTACTGGCTGAACCAAACTCACTACGTGGTCCCAGTTCTCTGCCTTTTGCCCCAGGCTGGCCCGAGCTGCTCCAGCCTAACCGTTGCGCTGTGGGCTTTCAAAGTACCGAAAGGGTCCTAAATGCAGGGCAGGCGCTGCTGCTCGGGAAGGGGGCAGCTGAGCACTGATGGCAGGGTGCTGGTGGAGAGCCAGGGTTAGCTGGGCGCACCCAGGATGGGACAGGCAAGAGCACTCTTCTGTAAGGCATGCCATTGTGATCTCACACTCCAGGAGGAAAGAACTCAGTGGAAACTGAAGAAGCCAGCCCTGGAAAGCAGACCAATTGTACATCACTGGTTTCAGCGAGAAAATGACTTTATTAGCTACAGCTGGAACAGAGCTCCACTAATGATTCCACCCAACGTTCACTGTTGTTGGTTAACAGACCTCAAGTGAGTTACAAGTGGACAAAACTGATATCTGAATCACTGGTTGTGGCACAGAACACAGAGGCAGACTGAGGAAAAGAGACTGGCAGGAAATCTGTCTGTAGCACTCTCTCAGTGCTACTGTAATTGTCTTACTTTTGGTTATTTTTCCAAGGCAGTTGGATCACTTGAGGTCAGGGGTTCGAGACCAACCTGGCCAATGTGGTGAAACACATCTCTACTAAAAATACAAAATTAGCCAGGGGTGGTGTTGTGGGCCTGTGGTCCCAGCTACTCAGGAGGCTGAGGCAGGAGAATTGCTTGTACCCAGGAGGCAGAGGTTGCAGTGAGCTGAGATCGTGCCATTGCAGTATAGCCTAGGCGACAGAGCAAGACTGTCTCAAAAAAAAAAAAAAAAAAGAATGTATCAGAATTATTCTCCCCCTCCATGATAATACATTTCAGTTCAGTGAAGCATTTCTAGAAGGGATTCAAGTATTTTCTATTCAATAGAAGTCATTCAGTAGGCAAGAACAGCATTTCCTATTCTGTTTCAGGCACAAAGGAAAACTTCCTAATTAACTCAGCGGTTTGGACTCACCATTTTTTTAATATAAAATATTTCTATCAATCCCATTTTAATGGGATAGTTATAACACATCATGATTAACTTTCCTTTCATCCATTAGCAAGAGAAAGACATGGAAAGATAAAATGCTGGAACGTTAACTTAAAATATACCTATTTCCATTCTCCTGATTTCAGTAATTGTCTAATTGTGCTGAGCTTAACTAAAATGTGGTTTTGGAACAAAGACTGATGAAAAGCCCTGTTTTGGCATATAATCCATCTTATTGCCCTTTGGTTAATTGAGACAGTGGCATTTATTCCAGAGAGAATTCCCTCATTTTATCTCATGTTTTTATTCCATAAATCAGGATGCTAATTAGGAAATACAGGTACTCCAGGAGGCACCAAGCCTGTCCCCCAATTATGACAAAGGTTGCTAGCTTTAAAAAAGGCCCCTTATAAAACTTCTCTCTCCTCCTCCTCCTCACTTATACACACACATATACAAGCCTACCATCTCCATTTAATGCTTTAAAGTAGAGCCAAAAATTGAGATCAAAAGTTGCAAAATGGGCTGGGTGTGGTGGCTCACACCTGTTATCCCAGCACTTTGGGAGACCAAGGCGGGTGAATCAACTGAAGTTGGAAGTTTGAGACCAGCCTGGCCAACATAGTGAAACCTCGTCTCTACCAAAAATACAAAAAATGAGCTGGGCATAGTGGCGCATGCCTGTAATCCCAGCTACTCCGGAGGCTGAGGCAGGAGAATCACATGAACAAGGGAGGCGGAGGTTGCAATGTGCTGAGACTGCGCCAATGCACTCCAAAAAAAAAAAAAAAAAAGTTGCAGAATGGGGGGAAACAATAAGAATCTCTTATTCAAATTCTGATTTACAGTTTTCCACAACGAACCATCTTTTACATTCAAAAGTTCAAACGTTTGTCTTCTGCCACATAAGTGGGTTGACAAGTTAGTGCCTCTCGCTGGGCCTCAGTTTCCTCGTGTGGAAAATGAGAGGACAGGACAAGACGGTCTTTAAGAAAATTCCTTCATGAGGGGTGTGGACGCTGTTTCCTATTTGCCAGTGTGTGGCATGAAGCATCCTCTTCTTCCTGATGTAAAACCCGGGGACATCTCGCACTCTGGGAAGAGTAAGTGGAGCCAAGGACTACTGGGTCCTGGTCGCTTCCGTGTTTTCACTGTGTCTGCATCATTTTCACAGCTGCCTCTTTTGGGGTGGACCCCACACAGTGCTCAGTGCCCCATCAAGACCTCACAAGGACTAGATAGAATTTTTTTTAAAAGTTCAACCACGTTGAGTATCCTTCTGGCATTGAGCTGGTACTGAAGGGGTACAAAGAGGAACAAAGAGGAAAAGAACATGTTTCCTCCTCCCAAGAAGCTAACCTGGTGAGGGAAACTGAAACATTTCACTAGAAACATAAGGGCTGATTTCTCGCGTGCCCACTGCTATATCTTGTGTGGTGTATTTACACGTATCAGTGCCTGGAAGGCATCATGTCCCTGACACTTAAACAAGAAGGTTTTCAGAAGACCCTGTCTACTCATAGGAAGCAGGCAGGGGGAGTTCAGAGAAGTAAGAAATGCAGGATCTCTGCCAAGCACGGTGGCTAGGGCCTGTAATCCCAGCACTTTGGGAGGCTGAGTCAGGTGGATCATGAAGTCAGGAGTTCAAGACCTGCCTGGCCAAGATGGCAAAACCCCATCTCTACTAAAAATATAAAAATTAGCCAGGTGTGGTGAGGGGCACCTGTAATTCCAGCTACTCAGGAGGCTGAGGCAGGAGAATCGCTTGAACCTGGGAGGTGGAGGTTGCAGTGAGCAGAGAGCATGCCATTGCACTCCAGTCTGGGAGACAGAGTAACACTCCATCTCAAAGAAAAAAAAAAAAAAATGCAGGATCTCCATGGAAAAAGTGGATGCAAAATTCTGTTCCTCTACCTGTACAGACCTACGATGTAAGATTGGAAACTCTGGGCTACAGGACCAAACCAGTCCTCCCTGCTCACCCCAGGTCCTTTCATCCACTTTGCTCTGTGCAGACATCTCTGGCCAGGAAAGCCAGAAAATGAGTATCTTATATGCAGTGATAAGCCATCCTATCCGAAATCTGATCTAATTCAACTGAAATGTGCTGCGTACCCCTTCTAGTCCTCCATTTGATAATGAAGACAACAGAAAATGACATCCAGACACCCTCATCAGAAGAAGTAAATGTAATCATGTTAATAATGAAGAATGAAAATGGCTTTACATTTTTTTTTTTTTTTTGAGTTGGAGTCTTGCTCTGTCATCCAGGCTAGAGTGTCGTGGGGCGATCTCAGCTCGCTGCAACCTCCGCCTCCCAGGTTCAAGCTATTCTCCTGCCTCAGCCTCCCGATTTGTTTTTTGAGATGGGGTCTCACCCTGTTGCCCCGGCTGGAGTACAGTGGGGTGATCTCAGCTCACTGCAACCTCCATCTCCCGGGTTCAAGAGATTCTCCTGCCTCAGCCTCCCGAGTAGCTGGGATTACAGGTGCCCACTACCATGCCCAGCTAATTTTTGTATTTTTAGTAGAGACAGGGTTTCGCCATGTTGGCCAGGCTGGTCTCAAACTTCTGACCTCAAGTGATCCACGCGCATCAGCCTCCCAAGGTGCTGGGATGACAGGCGTGAGCCACCGCGCCCAGTGCTTGCTTTCTTTATACAGATCCTTGCCTTGGTTTTCCTGTCCAGTAACCTCTAATGAAGAACATTCTCCAAACAGTTCCCACTCTGAAAGAATGAGGGCTGCTAAGTTCAGCAGTGGCATGGCATAGCAGAAAGCGCCTGTGACCGAGGTCTTTCAGATTTGTCCCCGAAATAGCATGGCCCTGCCAGCAGCGCCCCCTGCGCTTCCTGAGCTCTGGGCGCCTGGGGTGGCACGAGCAGCATACTGCGTATGCACGGCGCAGAGGCTGGCAAAATCCACATCCGTGGGAAAAGAGAAACGGCGAAGATTAATGAGTCAGAATATTTTTCCAAAGCCGCCTTTCTCTTGAGATATAAGTAGAAGGAAGGGTCCAAATAAGAAATAAAGGAAGAAAGGGAAACCACCACCACCAACTCTACATAAGCTTAGGAGACTCAATCAAAACCGACCGAGCGCAGAAGGGTCCCTGTAACTAGGCAGTGTAAGGTCACATGAGTTAATTTCCCAGACGAGCTAACAATTTAATTTACAAAGCTACCAGGCGAGCTATAGTGATGAACAGGTATTATCTATGCTGTTTCTCCCCCATCGGCGCACCAAAATAAGAGAACCCACAGTTTGCTCTTCCCAACTTCACTGTTTAAGGCTGGAGTTGTGAATGTAGTAGGGTCTAGGATTCTCCATCACACTTGAGTTCTTCATGCATACGTGAAATAAAGATGTTCATTCTGGCTCCAATCTTTTCTCTTCTTGGTCATGCCTCAGGATGAGGAAGGGCAGCAGTAATAAGGAGGGACTGGACAGTTTGTGTGTTGTGTAAATAAACCGCACCTTGGTGGGCTGAAAAGCATGAGATTTTCCACCGGATATATTCTGGTATCACCTCCTGTTTCTGCTTGTTGACTAAGTGAGTGAAAGCTACAGAGTGCCTTTTCAAAAACAGTACTTTAATCTAATTTTAAAATCTTGTTTTCCTCTTCTTACAAGCAGAATGTAAACAGAATAGAAATCTCGTCTTTCTCTTCCATGCAATGTCACAAGGATTTACTAACTGAATGGCTTCTACCCTAAAAATGCTAATAAATCTGTACAGGAAAAGGGTCTCTACTAAAAACACACATGGTGTTTTATTTTTCTTTTCTATGTTTAGTTTCCACACCAAACAAAGGAGAGCTTAGAGTTAAGCTAAATCTAGAGAATAAAGGACCTAATGACATGAAATATAGTGTGTAAGTGTGTATATATGTCTGTGGACAGATTAGCAAATATAAGCTTTAATAGATGCCAAAATATGTTGGCACCAGGTTTGAAAAATAGTGCTGAATAAGAGGCAAATTACGTAAAATTGGTCAGGCACCATGCTCATGCCTGTAATCCCAGCACTTTGGGAGGCCGAGGTGGGCAGATCATGAGGTCAGGAGATCAAGACCATCCTGGCTTACACAGTGAAACCCCATCTCTACTAAAAATACAAAAAATTAGCTGGGCGTGGTGGCACATGCCTGTAGTCCCATCTACTCTGGAAGCTGAGGCAGGAGAATCACTTGAACCTGGGAGGTGGAGGTTGCAGTGAGCCAAGATCGCACCACTGCACTCCAGCCTGGACAAGAGAGCAAGATTCTGTCTCCAAAACAAACAAACAAACAAAAAAACCAGATTACTTAAAGTTAAGGGTTGAGGAGGACAGAAAATAATGGCTCCCATCTTTATTGCATAAGAAAGATAATCTGGCCAGACATTCGAGTCCGTTTCTAAATTGCAATTCTGATAAGCCTGCCAAATTGCCTGCTTTGAGGCTGTACTGCTCAGAGGAGAAATCTTCATGAAGCACTTCAAAAACACCCAGATGGATGGGCACGGGAGGTGATGGGCATGGGAGGTGATGGGCACGGGAGGTGATGGGCATGTACTGTTTTTATTTTTTTTTTTGAGATGGAGTTTCGCTCGTTACCCAGGGTGGAGTGCAATGGCGCGATCTCGGCTCACCGCAACCTCTGCCTCCTGGGTTCAGGCAATTCTCCTGCCTCAGCCTGCTGAGTAGCTGGGATTACAGGTGCCCCACGGCCCGTCTGCCCAGACGAGGCTAGGCAGCCATCCTAAGGTTGAAAGCAGCATTTATGGCACAGGAGTGGTGGCTGAGGTTGAATGTCCATCAGATATTTCCATGGGAGTTTAGAGTTTGTGGAGACCAGGCTCTATCTTCCCCTCACTGTGCCAGAGCACTCAACCAGCTCCTGCGTCCTGGCCTTCAGTGGCACTTCTGCAGCACCTGGGAGACAGCAGGTCCTTAGAGTGTGCTAAGCCCCCCTTGACTTATTCCCAGCTTCACTTTCCACGATTCATCTTCCTGTTTGCTCCATTCAACTTTTTATGATCCTTCCAAATTCTAGGGTCTAGAGAACACTCTTGATGCTAGGATTCACCTACAAGAATTTTCTGGTATCACCCACTGGGGGGAAGAGGGGTAGGCACTGATCACAGCTGTTCTTTTGAGGCATCCCTGGTGATATGAAGAGAGAGACGGCTCCTTTTCCCTTCCTGCTTCATGTATTTTCCTTCGGGTATTCTTCTGGGAAGAGGAGAACCAACCAACCTACAGGCTGTCATGAATCTCATGTGACTGTCACTGTGACCGTTCTCACTTTTTAAAATGTCGATGCCTCCATGGTGCGGCTGCAGAGCCACATATGTAGCAAATCAAACAGAAGGATGCTTGGCTCTGGAAACATGTAATCCAAGACAAAAAGCTCTGACATTAAGCTGTGACATACCAACAAATGAACCCTCAACGTGGATGTTAATTAATTGTGCAAACAAATTTCGTGAAGAACGTTTGCTGACTTAAGACAAGGAACCGTTTTCAAACACATTAGAAGCATCATTTACATATAAGCCAAAGCAGTGAAATATACATGGGAGTAAGCTGCTTTGATCCACTAATCATCTTTATCTGTTTGTGAAGAATATAAGACTACTCAGTAGCATAATTTCTCTATGTAACTTGCAAGTGAGACAGAATCACTTTAAGCCTATAATCCTGACTGTCCTTCGTATTGGCCCAGATTGGTGAGATTTATGAGTGACTGGGATAAAGCACTAAGCTATAAATGCCATAAGAACAGGCACTCTGCCTTGCCCATTACTGCAAACCTAAGCCTGCTGCTCAGCATACTACCTGACACATAGTAGGCGCTTAATAAATATTTGCTGTGAACCAGGCACAGTGGTTCATGCCTGTAATCTTAGCACTTTGGGAGGCTGAGGTAGGTGGATCACTGGAAGTCAGGAGTTCAAGACCAGCCTGGCCAACATAGTAAAACTCTGTCTCTACTAAAAATACAAAAATTAGCCAGGTGTGGTGGCAGCATGCCTGTCATCCCAGCTAACCTCAGGAGGCTGAGGCAGGAATATCTATCGCTTGAACCAGGGAGGCGGAGGTTGCAGGGAGCTGAGATTGCGCTATTGCACTCCAGCCTGGGCGACAGAGGGAGACTGTCTCAAAAAAAAGAAAAAGAAAAAAGTATTTGCTGTGTATGAGGAAATGCTGTAGGGGCAGAGGGCCCTGAGGTGTTGCGCGTGTGTGTGTGCGTGTGTGCGTGTGTGTGTGCGCGTGTGTGTGTGTGCGTGTGTGCGTGTGTGTGCGCGCGTGTGCGCGCGTGTGTGTGTGCGTGTGTGTGTGCGTGTGTGCGCGCGTGTGTGTGCGTGTGTGTGTGCGTGTGTGCGCGCGTGTGTGTGTGTGCTTGCGCACGCTTCAGCTCTAAGTACGCGGAAGTCACCTCTATTTCTCCCATCACCATGGCCTCTAGAAAGGCTTTTGCCTCAAGAAGCGCTCAATGGCCAGCAATGACTCCCTGGTGGTGGCTGGGCAGTGGGGTTGCTGCTGGCAACAGCGGGGGGCGGGAAGGAGGGACGGGATGGGATGGCGAGCCTCCCTTCTCCCTCTGTCTGTGTATTCTTGACTGTTATTCCCCGTCCTCTCCCAACCCTGGCTCGGAAAAGTATGTCTTCACCCACTGGATCAAGGCAACTGCTTCCCAGCGGCGTCTTGCTACTGTTCTGGTTTTAGGACACTCTTGCCTCCACCCCAAATCGTCAAGGGTCATGTTTGTCTCGTGACAGCCTGAGGGAAATGGCTTCAAGGCCCTGACTTCTTGCCCGGCTTCTGGAGTCACTGGGAAACTGTGACCCTCACTGGGCCTCAGTTTTCTTATTTGCTAAATAAGAAGTTGCTCTGAATAAACGCATACAATCCCTTCCCATTGAGGAAGACCTCCCAGGTTTCCAGAGGGAGGCGGTGGGTGGCTGAGGCCGGAGAGGCGGGGCTGGGCTGGGAGAAGCCTCCCACCTTCAGGGCCATCTCAAGCAGTGGCGATTCCCGCTCCCCTGCCACCACTCTAGGAGGCTCCAGGTCAGGTTTAAATCATCAATCAGCTTGCTTTTGGGAATTCAATCAAACTTGTCTGCCTCAAACCCACCGATTTATATATAGCGCCAATTATTTATGTTCTATATTAAACTCCACTGTATTTCTTGGAGATATTAAAATATAAATTATGCAACAGAGATAAATTGATGGAAATTTTTCTACATGGCTAAAAAGAACTGCTGTTCTAAATGATGGTGAGGTATCAGTGGAGGTGGAAGAAGCAGGAGTCGGAGAAGACAGACCTTAGCTAAGGCCCGGCAGTTTGGCACCCATATGGTAGGGCAGTCAGAGCCTGCTGACAGCACAGGAGCACTCCGTGCAGAAAGAGGCAGGGTCTCGGTCACTTCCTGTTTCAGTCATGGTACACATTCTCTCCAAATGTCACCTCCTCCCCCTCACTGTCCCTCACCCTCCAGAAGCCTGAGCAGGACAGGAGGTTGGACTCAGCTGCCGCCATCTGGCCACCGGTCAGATGGAAGTCATACCTTCTATTATCTTCTGTGACCGCAGGCCGAGGCCCCGCTCCAGGACACAGTCCTGTGGATGAACTCAAGGCTTTGATTGCATTTTGGATTGCAAGTGAATGAGAGGGATATCTTTAATTAAAATAAAAAATGTGTGGTTTGCAAACTTAAACTAACAAGCATAACTCTCTTCACCATAAGTTCCTGATTTCGCGATGTGCGTGTGTATGTGGTCACTATACGGCACATCATGAAATCAAGATCGGCCCGGTGTCCTTTGCCCTCCAAACGGTTTTTGTGTCAGTGCTGGGTCATCCTGCTGGCTGGGACGCTCTTTCTGCTGCGGTGGTCCCTGGCCTTGGCACCCTGATGTCCTCGTCTCAGAATTCCAGGGAGGGTGCTGGGGCAGTGGAGGAGAGGTCAGAGCTTTGGGCTTGGGGCCCAGGCCCCAGAACATGCATCCACATCAACCCTTTCAGGAAACACGGACAGGGCCAGTCCTGTAGATGTGGGGGGACAGTTTCTGATGTGGTTCATTTTGAGGTGCCCTGGACAGGGCTTTGTTGGGGTACATGAGTACCCCACGTTTGCTAATAATCTGGCACCTTTTCAAGGGGCCATCACTGAAATATTTGCTCACACTTATTCAGAAGAGAAGTGAGGTGTTGCTTAGAGCACAAGAGAGGAAGGTGGCCGCACTGACAGCTTCATTTCACTTTGTCCAGGGCCATTCAGCTCCGGCACCGAAGTTCCAAACCAAGAGCCCAGGTACACTTACAAGCAGTTCAAGTGGTACGGCTTATGTTATCTGTATCTTACCACAATTACAAATTTAAAATTTCAAAAAGAATAGAAGATCCCAGCAATTACTTGGACCCAGCCCTCTTAGAAGACAGTGTATCAACCATCCACAATCACACCTGGGTGCCCTGGGGGGTACCATGGCCCCTCCTTGGGGGCTTTCACCCACTGAGTGAGTCCTCTCCCAGACAGGAGTTCTGGTCCACACTGTGTTTTTCACCTGCCTCCATGTCCACTGATGCCAGGGCAGCCCCTGCAGACAGCCCAGGCCCTGCCCTGACTCCTTGGTCTTACTTACCCGCTGGGCCTGGGAAAGCTGTCAGCTGTAAACTGTCTGCCCTGCCCACCACCATGGAAAACTCCAGGGCTGGACGCTTCCCATCAGAGGCAGCATTGCTGTGTTCAATGTACGATGTTTTAAAAAACAGACACTCTGTGGCCCAGGCTGGAATGCAGTGGCACGATCATTGCTCACTGCAGCCTCAAACTCCTGGCCTCAAGTGCTCCTCTCTCCCTAGCCTCCTGAGTAGCTGGGACTACAGGCATCTGCCGTTGTGCCTGGCTGGCTTTTAAATTGTTTTGTAGAGACAGGGTCTTGCTATGTTACCCAGGCTAGTCTCGAACTCCTGGCCTCAAGTGCTCCTCTTGCTGTGGCCTCCCAAAGCCCTGGGATTACAGGTGTGACCACTGTGTCCAGCCTATTCAATGCAATCTTGAAATTTAAACTCTTCTTGGGGAAAAGAACCACAAGAAGTTAATGCCTTTCCAACAAGGTGGTGAGATTAACGTGAGAAGCTGGGAAAGGAGAAAAGAAAACGGAAGAGGGGCAGAGGGCGTAAGGGGAAACTCCAGAGAGACTGGGAGGCCTCCTGAGGACCAGAAACCCAGGCGCGGCCGTGTTTCGGTACCCAGGGGACTGGCAGTTAGTGATCTGAACAAGCAAAATCCCAATCTGCGCAGGTTAGTCGTTGCTCCCTTCGGCAAGACTGGCAAGTTCACAGACAGAGCTCAGGGTCGGAGTCACGTGAAGTCTGCAAAGGATCAGTGAGAGCGTGTGCACCACTCACACTTTTGATAAAAATCTAAAAACCCGCCGCCTCTTTCTTTAGCTCCATGTTTGTGTAAGTCCCAGCTTATTCATTCACCGTAAATGACTTCACCCACACGCTTCGCTCAGAAGGGAGAAAGAATTTAGAAATGACACTTAAAAATACATTATCCCAAGTGCAGCTGAGCAACATCTTGCAAACGTGATTCTACAGCTCTTTCTAAGTATTTGTGACGATTTGAAACTGCGCTTCCTGGCCAGCGTTCCTCACAAATCCCCGTGGTGGCCTAGCTCAGAGTCACGGCTTCTCTGAAGGCGAGGAAGAAACCCAAAGTGTCCCAGGGAAATGACGAGGCATCATGACATCTCATTTCTCTGCCTGGTGCTACGGCGTCCCTCGGTCCCCTGCCTCTGCCTCCATCGTTTGTGTCTTTTCTTTAAATGACTACGACTCTGTCAAACACAGCACAGCTGTTTTTTCCCACCATAAGCAAATCAGGCCTCTTATAGTTTGAATGTCTTAGTTTACTGCTTAGTGTATGCAACCAATGACAATTTTACAGGACTTTCAAATGAATTTCACGTTGCTTCCTTTTCTCCCCGGCACCGTCTTATTTTAACACATCGGAGCCCTCATTTTCTTCTTTCTGAAACCTGATCCAGAACCTGGCACCCTGGGCAAATGGCAGGGACGGCGGATGGTGCCTACCTTGCCCAGGCCCGGGGTGTCCTTCACCTTGTTGACAGCTCTCAGCAGACAGGGCGGGGCTGGGGGAGGGGAGGTTTGCAGAATCCCACTGAAGCTGGTGGCGAAGAGCGGGGGCTCAGCAGCAGAGGAAGCGGAAGGCCGGTGCTTCTTCTTTTTAGAAGACAGATTTAACTTCTGGGCAGCTCTGGAGGCGAAAACATAAAAAAGAAGCAGTAAGGAGGAAAATTATTATATAATCAGGCAGGTATGCCAGGGTTACTTCCTTTTCTTTCTTTCCTTTTTTTTTTTTTTTTTTTTTGAGACTGAGTTTCGCTCTTGTTGCCCAGGCTGGAGTGCAATGGCGGGATCTCAGCTCACTGCAACCTCCACCTCCCAGGTTCAAGTGATTCTCCTGCCTCAGTCTCCCGAGTAGCTGGGATTATAGACATGCACCACCACGCCCAACTAATTTTGTATTTTCAGTAGAGATGGGGTTTCTCCATGTTGGTCAGGCTGGTCTTGAACTCTCAACCTCAGGTGATCTGCCTGCCTTGGCCTCCCAAAGCGCTGGGATTACAAGCGTAAGCCACCATGCCCAACCCATTTTCTTTCTCTTAAAAAACCCCTAGTTCCCACTGAGGCCTTAATCATTTCTTCTCTCCTCATGCTCAGTGTCCTCTATAGCAGTGCCTTACTATAACAGAGTGAACTTAACGAGCTTCCCAATCATTTATACAGCAAAAGAAAAAAAAAAACCAAAAACATAAAATGGCAGGATTCTGCAATCACAATTTACAAAGAATTGTTTGTTATCCACCAACATTCAGCTGCAGCAGGAACAGTGCTGGGCATCTGTGGGGATAAACAGCACCCATTAAGTTAATCACTCCACAGCTTCTCTGGCATAAACTCAAGTGCAAGAGACCTCATGAGCTCATTAAAAAACTCTGACACCTTGTAAAATCCAAACCAGTCTGATGAAGAACCATGTGGAGGCCAGTCAAGGCATGTTATGCACGGGGCACTGGAAGGAAAACGCAAGCCCCGGCTCCCCAGGGAAAATCAAACTGGTTTTAGAAATATAAGAGCAAATCAGAAGGTGAACTCCAGCCACGGTGCGGGGCGCTGAGACCATGGGCTGTCCACGTAGATAACAGGATATTGTGCACAGAGGTCTTTAAATACAAAACGCAATTCACAGGCAAGTGCAAAGAGTAAGGGGGTCAAGGCGTGAACGGGCACAGAGGGTGGAGATGGAACGGCAGGAGGGAAGGCTACCAGCATCATTAGTAACACACGCTGTTCACATGACATCATCCATCATTTCAAGTATCCTGTAACACTGAAAACATGAGCATCTTGGCCGGGCACAGTGGCTCACACCCGTAATCCCAGCACTTTGGGAGGTGGAGGCAGGCAGCTCATCTGAGGTCAGGAGTTCCAGATCAGCCTGACCAACAAGGTGAAACCCTATCTCTATTAAAAATGCAAAAATGAGCTGGGCGCGATGGCAGGTGTCTGCAGGCCCAGCTACTCGGGAGGCTGAAGTGCTTTATCCAGGGAGGTGGAGGTTGCAGTGTGCCAAGATTGCGCCACTGCACTTCAGCCTGGGTGACGGAGCGAGACTCCATCTCAAAAAACAAACAAACAAACAAAACCATGATAATCTTGCCCAGCATGGTGGTTCACACCTGTAATCCCAGCACTTTGGGAGGCTGAGGCAGGTGGATCACATGAGGTCAGCAGTTCGAGACCAGCATGGCCAACAAGGGGAAACCCCATCTCTACTAAAGATACAAAAATTAGCCAGGCGTGGTGGTACATGCCTATAATTGCAGCTACTCGGGAAGCTGAGGCAGGAGAATTGCTTGAACTTGGCAGGCAGAGGTCACAGTGAGCTGAGATGGTGCCACTGCACTCCGGCCTGGGCGACAGAGGCATACTTTGTCTCAAAAGAAAAAGCAAAACAAAACATAATCATCTTTTTGCAGAAAAAAGGAAGAAAACAGGGCAAGGGGCGTGTGAGACAAAGGCATTTCACAGTCTGTAATACGCTCATTTCTGGATTAATTCTTGATGTTTACACACTATATTCTTGTTCTAAGAATTCCAATTTCCTCATCAAATGTTTGAAACGTGTGAGCTGCTGCTTAAAAGGAAAGGACACCCCTGACTTTATCCTACTGATTAGAACCTCACAAGTCATCCAGTGTTCTTACCACTGCACAACACATCGCAGGAGAGGCAGGCCAGAAAGACCAAAGCGTCACTGTGTGCACCTCCGCCCCTCCTGCATCCCAGTCTCTTTTCATGGTCTGAGATAGTTGGTTTTGATTCTGTATCAGTAAGTACCATGCTTTTGCCAAATCCCGAGTTACAAAATTGCCACCACACAAATATGGCAAATGGTGTTGCCATTTCAATGCTTGCATTTTCTCATCATAAAACTGAAAATCTGTTTCACAAGAGTGAAATACAGAGGGCTGAGCTAAGTGAGGAATTACCAATTTTGATGAGAAGATGCCCTACGTCACCCTACCGTAGGATGACGGTGAAGGGAAGGCACTGGATGCTTTCTGTTTTCAATCAGTGAAAAGAAACAACTAGAAATCCTTCTTTTCTATTTCACTGCTACTCTTCCTGGCACTTTCTTTCCAAAATTAAGGGTGAATGGAATTATCCAGTGACCAGTCTGAGGCTTCCCTTGGCAGCTTTCCTTCCTTTTGAGATTCTCTCCCTAAATGAACAGTGACTCAGCCCAGGCCAGTCATCGGCACGGGGCATCACATGGCCTTCGACACCTACGCGCACCTCTGCTCTGCCATCCCTCCCTGCTCTCCAGCCAGCCTGCCTGTGTCTCAGAGGGCTAGAAGAGGAAAGAGGATGGCGATCTGCTGGGAACTCAAAGGCGGTGTTTATCCATCTACACTCAGGATTGCTTTTTACAGTGGAAAAGGGACCAGGCGGCGGCTACGGCTCCCAGTCCCTTCCTGCTGGCATCCCACTCTACATGGAGAAACAGACGGAGGAAGGGAGTGACGCTGAAGGGCAGCTCAGAACGGGCAGGAGCCTGAAGCCTTCTTCCTTTTTCTAATCTCTGCCACCCCTGTCCACCCCACACATCCCCTGCTGAGGAGAAAGCGAGGATTCCTGAAATTAAAGCACACCCCGAGATACCCCTCCAAGGCTGCCCTCCTGCCTGCCTCCTATAACCAAACTTTCACTCTGCTTCCCAATGGCACACAGACATGTCGTTATTTCTCTCATCTTAAAAAAAGTAAAACACAAATCCTTCTCCTGATTCTTCTTCCCCAGCAGCTGCTATTCTACTTCCTTGCCCATCTGGACAGCAAAACTCAGGGCAGGTGTTTTCTGTGCTCGCGCTCTCCAGCCCTTCTCCTTCCGTCATCCATGAGTCACTGCCTCATCCGTGTGTCCCATGCTCATCGGAAACCGCCCTCGTCTGGGTTACCGATAACAACCACGGCTGCTCAGTGCAATGGTTCTCAGCCCCGTCTCGGCCTGCCAGAGCACTGAGTACACCCTTCCTCCGTGATGCCCTTCTACTAGGCTTCGAGGACACCTGCCCATTCCTTTCCAGTCTCCTTTGCTGGTTCCGCCTCTTCCACCCAGCCTCTTACTGACGGGCTCAGGGCTCCGTCCTCATCCTCTGCACTGCTGCCCTCAACCCCTCCGTGCTTCCTTCCAGGATCATGATTTAAATAACATCCTTAATGTCTGTGATTAATCAATTCTTATTTTATTTCCAGCTTAGATCCCTCTCTGAAAGTCCACATTTATGTATCTAATTACCTCCTTAACAATTCCACTTGTTTATCTAATAAACATCTCTAAAACCAAGGTCCTGATTTTTTTCCTGCAAAGCTGTTAGGCATTCAGCCTTTCCTGTATCAGAAAATGGCAGGTCCATCCTTCCAATGACTTCTCTGAGGTTGCGCTCCCTTCTCACACGTCTAATCCATCAGGAAGTTTTGTTGTTAAAACTTCAGAGTAGATCCACGATCCAGCTACCTCTCGCCACCTTTACCAGCAGCTTGGTCAGCTTGGTCAGAGCCACAGACTTCTCTCGCTGGATTGCTGCAAGTCTCCTAACTTGTCCCCATCCTCTGCACCTGCTCCCCACCTACCTGTTCACAGAGGGGCCAGAGTACCTCTTTAGAATTTAAGTCTGCTCAGGGCGCTGCATTTGACTCTCCTATCACTCGGAGTAAACCCAAAGTGCTTGCTGTGGCCCATCAGGCCTGACGCTGTCTGCCCCTCCCCATACCCCTCAGGACACCTCTCCTACCACTCTCTTCTTTGACTATTCTGCTTCAGTCATACTCCGAATACTCTGGGTCCAATACCCGTCTCAGGGCCTTTGCACAGGCTGCTGCCTCAACCTGGAGTGCTCTGCCCAGACGGAGACAGGCATATGGCTCCCTCCCTCATCTCCTTTAAATCTTTGCTCAGGCCAGGCGCAGTGGCTCACACCTGTAATCCCAGCACTTTGGGAGGCCGATGCAAGCAGATCACAAGGTCAGGAGTCCAAGACCAGCCTGGCCACTATGGTGAAACCCTGGCCAATATGGTGAAACTCTACTAAAAATAGAAAAATTAGCCAGGTGTGGTGGCGCACGCCTGTAATCCCACCTACTCGGGAGGCTGAGGCAGGAGAATCGCTTGAACCTGGAAGGCAGAGGTTGCAGTAAGCCAAGATTGCACCATTGCACTCCAGCCTGGTGACAGAGTGAGACTCTGTCTCAAAAAAAAAAAAAAAAAAAAAAAAAAATCTTTGCTCAAATGTTACTTTATCAACGAACCTACCTTGCCCATCATGGTGGACAGTACTTTCCAAAGATGGTGGCATCAGTGTGTCTCCCACATGGACTTCTTACAACCTGACACTGATACTCTTCCCTTGAGAGGTGGGGGCCTAGGTTCCTTCTTGAACCCAAGCAAAATTTTGAAACTGCCCTGGCCAACAGAATGCGATGGAAGTGATGCTGTAAAATTTCTGAGCTTAGGATACAAAAGGCAATAATGGCCTCTACCTGACTCTCTGTCTTGGGACACTCACTCTGGGAATGCAGCTTCCATGCTGGAAGCCTAGGTCACATGGAGAGGGTCACGTGGAAAAGAGCTGAGGATCCCGGGAGGTAGCCAGTATCAACTGCTAGACATATGAAGAAATGAGCCTTTAGATGATTCTAGATGCCATCCTTCAAGTCTTCTGCTTGAGGTCCCAGACATCATGGAGCAGAGATAAATCACACCCAGTAAGTCTTATCTGAATTTTAGACCCCCAGAAACCATAAGAGATGATAAATGATCACTGTTGCTTTTAGCCACTAAGTTTTGGGGGTGATGTGTCACCCAGCCACAGTAAATAAAACACCACTCACTCCCAGACTCCTCATTTCCACAACGGTGACACTCAGTATTTTGTGACAGAGCAGAGGCTTTGCTTAGTTGCCATGTTTATTGCTTACTATCTGTTTCCCCTCTAGAATGTGAATTTTAGCAAGGAAGAGAGCTCATAAGTATGTTCTGAATGAACAAATGAAAACTAAAGGAACTGGGAATATTTAGCCTAGAGAATAGAAACCTGGAGAAAGAGGAAGGAAGGAGTCTTTCAAAAAAAACTGTCTCTAAAGAAATGAATAAATGACATGTGGAAGTATTTTTCAAGCAAGGATACCAGATACTTTCATAAGCCATTTTGTGAATCTCACAGGCCTTTGTGAGGAGAACAATGGTGTCCCCACTTAACAGACAAACAAATGAAGCTTGAGGGAGTTAAATCTCAAGTCTTTTCTGACCTTGTGTGAATATCTGGCTTCCTGGACAGTAGGCAGGTAATAATTTAGGCAAGTTACCTAAATTCCGGTAATGTTTATAAAAGGGCTAGGCACAGCGCCTGGACACAGTTGGTACATGACAATGTTCCCATCATCATCATGACCATTGTAAATATTATTATCAAGCCTCAGTTTCCGCATAGTAAGAGAAAGCAAAAGTAATACCTGCTTTTTTAGACTTTCACAAGAATTTAATGACAGCACATTTAAAGCGTTTAGTACACTAATCAATGATCCTGCAAAAGAATATAATAAATAATAAGTAGTGGAGCTGAGACAGAATCTAGGTCTATGTGCCTGTGTTTTACTGCAATATATCTGAATAGGGATTAAATCTACATAACACTGTAGCAAAGCAGTAGGTGAAATGTAAAGGCATTTTTACTTGATAAGTAGAAGGGACATTTTTCCAAAAATTGGAGTAACCCACTAGTGATGAGTTAGTTTCATAAAATAATGCGTGTCTTTTGTCACCGAAAGTATCCGAATGGTGGGTGGAAACCCATTTACTGGGAATATCAGGGAGAGGAACACATGCAGTGTGAAACCTGAATGGTTTCCAGTACAGAGATTCTGCAAGGACTCCTGGAATCTCTACTCCATTTAGGAATGCCTCTGTTGGCTTCAGGGCAGAAAAACAGTAATAGAGGAAACCATCTTGAGAATACATATACAATTATTTTTTTAGAATTTGTGTATCAGAGAATTTTCAGATGACTAAAAATTAATATAAATCATGTTTTCATAGCCATAGATTCTATAATGGCATCTTATTTTAAATTTGACATCATTATAACCAGCTGTTTGATCTTTATTTGATATATTCCAATTTCTTAGAGCTCAGCAGCTTTAGTTCTTTTCATACAGCACTTCAATGACACACAGATAGGGAAGGTTAAGGTTTAGAAATCATTCATGTATAATTGTACTATTTAGAGACAGAAAGGAGAGACAGTCATGAAAGAATTGGAAAGGTAAAGACACCTGGGCTCAATGGCTCATGCCTGTAATCTCAGCACTTCGGGAGGCTGAAGTGGGCAGATTACTTGAGGTCAGGAGTTCAAGACCAGCCTAGCCACCATGGTGAGACCCCATCTCGACTAAAATCCAAAACTTAGCCAGGCATGGTGGCACATGCCTGTAATCCCAGCTACTCAGGTGGCTGGGTGGGAGACCCGCTTGCACTTGGGAGGTGGAGGTTGTGGAAAGATATTTTGACTAGAAGTAAATTTTCTGTAATTAATGCCTAATAAGTTCTTTCTTTCATAGGAAGAAAAAAAAACAGACGAATGGGTTGTTTTACAAGATTTCAAGTAGCAAAAAAATTAACTTAAAAACAAGCAATATTTACTTATCTTGTTCTTATCAAGAATAGTACACTACATTTCCTAAAGCTCTTTCTCCCAGCATACATCTTTAAACATTCATTAGTTTCAAATAGTTATCTGTGCCTTAGTTCAAGGAAAAAGTCTCTCTAGCAGGATGAAATCAATATTTACCAAACACCTACTAAAAAAATAAATAAATAAAGTGGGCCGGGCACGATGGCTCACGCCTGTAATCCCAACACTCTGGACGGCCAAGGCGGGCAGATCACCTGAGGTCAGAATCACACCCAAATAACCTTAGAATTTCCCTGTGGAAAATACCACGTGTATGTAAATCCTTAATCATTTAAAGACACCAGGATTTAAATGAATCGTGTGTATTCTGAAAATACAATGCAGAGATGATTAAAAAGAAATGTGTATTTGTGCTCCCTGATGTACTGCACCTCCAAATCTACACATTTGAATAGTGTTTATATTTGGTAATTCTAAAATCCACATTGTTCAGACAGAAGGAATGAAGCTACATTACAGTATATAATGACAACTGTACAGAATGCTTTATATATAATTCTTTGGCCAGGCGCAGTGGCTCACGCCTGTAACCCCAGAACTTTGGGAGGTTGAGGTGGGTGGATCACCTGAGGTCAGGAGCTCAAGACCAGCCTGACCAACACGGTGAAACCCCGTCTCTACTAAAAATATAAAATCTAGCTGGGCGTGGTGGTGCACATCTGTAATCCCAGCTACTCAGGAGGCTGAAGCAGGAGAGCTGCTTGAACCCGGGAGGCGGAGGGTGCAGTGAGCCGAGATCGCACCACTGCACTCCAGCCTGGGTGACAGAGCGAGACTCTGCCAAAAAAAAAAAAAAAAAAAGTGGTGCCACACTGAGCATTATCAGGCCATGAGGAGAAGAGCAATAGCCTGTCCTTGGCTAGAATGTAACCCAGGGAGCTCCGTCCTTCCCTCTGTGCCAGTCCTTTCTCTCCAGACGAAACACAATTCTCCTAACACATCAGTAAGACATCATCTGAATTCAAGGGTCAGTTTAGAACTGAAATGACCTTCACATAGGGTGGTTCCTTGTTCTCATTGGCCAGATCTACCCAAACCTAAAAAAATGAGATCCATACTTATCTGATGGATTCAACGGGTTTAAATGTCAGAAAAGTCTTAGGTCTCAATTACATACATTAGAGGGGGAACTTGATTTTGACCTTTTTCTTTTGTAATTGTGTAATAGACTATTTGTTAAATTATTACCCTGGCATGTCAGAATTGCAGGGTGTTTAAATGAAAAACTCATTCTAAGCACATCTCATGGGAATTAAATTGAAATCTGCTATCCTCAGTGTCTAAAGATTACTAACACATTTACCTAGCAATCTTTTAAAAATTATTGGCTACATGACAAATAGAACTTTCCTCAGGGAACAGACAAAAAAATCAGGCAATACATTGGTCATTGTTAAGGACCTCTATCCCTTTAAAATTTTAGGAATACTGTGTGTCCCTAACCCTATCCTAAGAATATCTCATCTTGTCTGAGGGGTGCTCAAGTGTGGGAAGCCCAAATAGGTGGCTAAAATGTTTATAAACATAAGAGGTTATTTGAGCTCTACTGAACCCAAACCAGGTAACGGGTGGGTGCGATATCCGCTGAAAAACTGTGAGACTGTCAGAGCCACTGCACCTACTGGACAGAAAGGGTCCCGACCTGGGACGGGGGTGGCAGATGCACAGTTTCCCGTCAGCACGCAAAGGGCAATCCAGGCTGCCATGGCTGCCATGGCTCACGTGTCATTATAAAAACATTTCAATGTCCTGAGGATTAAGGCTCTCTGATAACGAGCAATGACATGACAGATCACAGCAGCCCCTAGAAAAGCCATCCGGTCAATGACACGGGGAGAAGATAATAAAACAGCTTATAAACAGCAGGGATAGGTAACAAGATCCCATGTTCTGAGGCAGAGCAACCAGAAGCAGTGAGGATATTCATCCACATGTGACAAACGCTGGTAATGCTTTCTTGTGAAGTAGCACCTGCTTAAAAGTATCCGGGCACAGCCATGAAGCATGCTAGTGCCTCTGGAACTTCTCCATACCGGGAATAAAAGCATCCTCCTCCACCCATGTATTTTCTAATTGGCTGTCAGGAGGTCATTTCCATGTCTCAAAAGACTGAAAAGCATATGGGTTCTGGGTTTTTTTTTTTTTTTAATGTAAATTGTCTATTTCATTAGTGCAGGAAGATAATTCATGACATTTCTTCAAATAAAATGTTTACTGCTAAGAGGCAAAAACATGGTGACCATTAGCCTCAAACAATATCGTGTTAAAATAGGGCACTGTTATAATTTGGAAATGGATTGATATTTGCATGTTAATGCACAATGTTAGCCAATGGAATAATCGCTGTGAATTTACCCTTAAAAATTCCCCCATGCTTCAAGGACTTGTAAGAATTGCCCTCATCGATGACTTCAGTCCTCATGAATCATTGTCCTTTCCCTGGAAGTCCTATAGCAGTTGTTTTGTTATGTTTTGTTTTTTTCTTAAAGACAGGGTCTTGCTCTGTCACCATGCTGGACTGCAGTGGCACAATCACAGCCTGCAGCCTCAAACTTCTGGGCTCAAGTGATCCTAGAGAGTGGCTAGGACTACAGGTGTGCACCACCATGCCTGACTGATTAAAAAACTTATTTCCTGTAGAGACAGGGTCTCACTGTGTTGCTTAGGATCGTCTTGAACTCCTCGCCCCAAGTGATCACCTCGTCTCAGCCGCCCACAGTGCAGGAATGACAGGTGTGAGCCGCTGCACCTGGCCTGCAGTTGGTCTTGAGGTTATCTGTCTTACGTTTCAATGCTTCATGAGATGGTGCTTTACACGTGGCCTTTTGCTTCTGTCTGTCCACCATCACTGCGCTGTTAACTTATTCAGGGTTCACGCCACGTGCTGACTTTCTTCTGTAGCCACAGGCGTGCCCTAGAGCTCTGTGCCTTGCTGAAGGACAGAGTTCTTGATCAATCCAGCCTTTGGAATTATACAGACCTGGAGTCCCAGGATTAAGTAGCCTGGAATTCTAGACAATGCTTAGACCTTGGATTTTTTTTTTTTTTTCTAAAACGTTTTCTACACATCATCACATCCATCCTTAACCTGGCCCTGCGAGGCCAGCAGAGAGGGTCTTTGTACCACACGTTACAGGTTTAAAGAGAAAAAGGGAAGGCCTGGCATGTGACCTGATTTCAGCCATGGTCACAGGACTACTGACTCTAATGCCTGGGACTTGGATTCATGTTTTCTGTCCTCTACATCCAAGGCCTTTCTACGACATCCTGTTAATGTTGGTAAATGAAAGCAGTTATTTTATTTTATTTGAGCAAAATAAAACCAAATGATAATCATTTATCTAATAATGAAGAGAAAAAACATTTACATATTTTGTATGTGACTCAAATCACATCATATTATACAGAAGCGCTTACCAATGGCTGATCTGGTTGCTTAGCAACATACCTCCATATTCTAGGGGGAAAATGTCTCAGTACAGTGAGTTAGGTCATGGCAGAATTAGGATACAAAAGGGACATTATATAAAGATGGCTTCTCCGTTCCTATAACCTGGAGGGGTCTTTGCCTAACAGTAACAATAACAACTGCTACCAGCAGAACACAGCACTATCATGGGCCGCTTCCCCTGCCTCCTGCACCTCCCTCCACAGACACAGAAAGAATGCTGGAAGCGGCTGAAAACTAAGCTCAGCGTTCCGGGAAACTCAGTCCGTCAGTATTTACCGAATGATAATCATATACAAAGAACTATGCAACCAATAAGCCGTAAATATCACGAAAGCCATCTTTGGTTCGCCCAGCAGCTGCTCTGTATCAGAGTCGACTCCTAAATGGCACAGATGAGAAGCGCCTTCACCATCGAATGTTACTGATGACGTCCTATTGGCTCCACGGCGGAGATAAAGCAGCACTGGGAGAAGCCTGAAGACACACTGCAGGTAAACCCACTACACAGCTGAAGGGCTTTACTCTCCGGCAAGAGCTGCACCTTCCTCTGAACTGCGTTATCTGGGCAGCACACCGTTCGCTCATGCCTGGAGGTGCAAAGGGGTAAAAAGCTGTATCTGAGAACCATGCTGCTGCTGGACGTTGCTAATCCATTAGTTGCTGTATTTTTTCATGGTCGCTGTAGGAATGTTATGATTAAATAAAAATATGACTAAAGGCAAAAAATAATGGGAGAAAAAGGACCCCATTCGTAAATTAATTTTAATCTTTAATTTTTTAATGCCTGTGGGTACACAGTGGGTTATATATTTATGTGGTACACGAGACACTTTGAGCCGGGCATATAATGTGCAATCACCACATCTGGTAACGGGGGCATCCATCACCTCATGCATGTATCCTTTCTTTGTGTTGCAAATGATCCAATTAGATGCTTATTTTTCAATGTACAATAACTTATTGTTGACTGTAACTACCCTTTTCTGCTACCAAATATTAGATCTAATTCATTTTAACTATATTCTTATTCCCATTGACCATCCCCACTACCCCACCCCCATGACCCTTCCCAGCCTCTGGTAACCACCCTTCTACCCTCCATCTCCATTGGGCCAACTGTTTTAACGTTTAGCTTTTCCAGAAATAAGTGAAAACATGTAAAATTTGTTTTTCTGTGCCTTGTTAATTTCACTTAACACAATGACCTGGAGTTCTATCCATGTTGTTGCAAATGGCAGGACCTCATTCTTCTTCATGGCTGACTAGTACTCCATTCTGTATATGTGCCACGTTTCCTTTATTCGTTTGTCTGTTGGTGGACACTTAGGTTTCTTCCAACTCTTGACTGCTGTGAGTACCGCTGCAGTAAACATGGGAGCTTGGATACATATCTCTTTGATATACCGAATTCCTATCTTTTGGATAAATACCCAGTACTACAGGTGCTAGATTGCACAGCAGTTCAATTTTTAGTTTTTTGAGGAAACTCCAAACAGTTCTCTACAGTGGTTGTATTAATTTACATTCCCACCGAGGGTTCCCTTTTCTCTGCATCCTCACCAGTATGTGTTATTGACTGATTTTTGGATAAAAGCCATTTTCACTGGGTTGAGACGACAATCTCATTGCAGTTTTGATTTGCATTTCTCTGATGATCCATGATGCTGAACACCTTTTCATGTACCTGTTGGCCATTTGTATGTCTTCTCTTAAGAAATGTCTATTCATACCTTTTGCCCATTTTTAAATTGGATTATTAGAGTTTTTTCCCATGGAGTTGTTTGAGCTCCTTATATATTCTGGCTATTAATCCCTTGTCAGATGGGTAGTTTGCAAATATTTTCTCCCATTCTGTGGGTTGTCTCCTCTGCTGGTTGATTGCTCCTTTTGCTGTGAAGCAGCGTTTTACCGTGATGTGATCCTGTCTGTCCATTTCTGTTTTGGTTGCCTGTGCTCGTGGGGTGTTCCTCAAGAAATCTTTACGAGTCCAATGCCCTGAGGGTTTTCCTCAATGTTTCCTTTCGACAGTATAAACTAATTTTTAAATAAAATCTATTCAATGTAAAACCTTCTCCCTTTTCTAAAGCCAAATACCTGTGAATGTTTGCTGAGCCGAGCTCCCTGTGTGAAAACAGAGATTTTCATACACAAAAATCAAGCAGAAAATGTTTAATTTAAAAAATCGCCATTGGCATTGGAAGCCTAAAAGGAAGCAGCAAGCATGATGTGTTATTTCCTGGCTGCAGAGATTTGGACTTTAGAAACACCAAATAAATACCCCGTCAGTGGCGGACCCCATGCCTTGCTGGGGGCTTTTATCTCAGCTGTTCAAAGGGAGTGCCCTCTGCCTCTGTTTCTGGTAAGTATTTACTGAGAAACCATCTGATGCTGTGGTTTCTCAGGGCTTGGCGAAGCTGCTGCCATGAACATTGGGATTCAAAGCATTTTTTAAATGACTCTTCTACTTGTCTCGCCAGGGGTTAACTCCTCTCAGCTCATTATACAGCAGTTGCTCAGTCCCTGCTGCCCCCCAGTCTCGGCTCACCTCTAGCCAGATGACAGCAGGAGACATTGCAACCCATCTTTGCAGCTTCCTTTAATATTTTGTATGACAGGGACTCTGCCTGACTAATGACTAAGGCACCATCTGCAAGAGCTGAGTTTCAGGACCCGAGAGAAGGTTGAGGACTTCTGTGCTTATGCATCTAATTTCGTCCAGAAGTTGACAAGTTGGTGCCACACTCTATGGGCACCTAAGGACATATGACTTCCTTATTGCACTTGTCTGTTTCTGTCTGTCCAGCAAACCTAGTAAGTCAGACCCAAATACTGCCTAGACAACAAGTTCTAAGTCAAAATCTAGAGAAAAACGCTCCTTAAAACAGAGAAGTTCTGTTTCTGAGACCTGGATGGCCTCAGGAAGGTGGCAGCTTGCTACAAGCCTCATTCATATTTTTAAGAGAGAGTATGCACCCCTCTTTTTTTTTGAGACTGAATTTTGTTCTTTGTTCCCCAGGCTGGAGTGCAGTGGCACAATCTCAGCTCACTGCAACCTCTGCCTCCCCAGTTCAAGTGATTGTCCTGTCTCAGCCTCCTGTGTAGCTGGGATTACAGGTGCCTGCCACCACACCCAGCTAATTTTTGTATTTTTAGTACAGACAGGGTTTCACTATGCTGGCCAGGCTGCTCTCAAACTCCTGACCTCAGGCGATCTGCCCACCTTGGCCTCCCAAAGTGCTTGGATTACAGGCGTGAGCCACTACGCCTGGTCATGCTCCACAATGGAAGATGAAATAACCCAAAACCTATTCACAATTCCTGTGGAACAGAAATGTTCAAAGGAAATATTACCAATGTATAAACTGCCTTTGATGTCATGTGACATACATGTTAACCTGTGACTCCATAGCTTACAGCTGATTTATTGCCCAGGCATCAGTTTATCCCGACACACCTGCAAAGCTGCCCTTCCTTTGCTCCGTGCTGTGCTGGAGGGGTGGACTCCAACCTGCCAGTACACAGTCCTAAGAGCGTCATCAGGGAGGAAAAAGCATGAGGAACATAGCCGTCTGTAGGTGTCCCTCCATGGCATTCTGCTTGAAGTACACTGAATACACATTCCCTGGACAGTGAGAGGTAAAAAATCCCTACCTGAGAAAGCGCAGCGGGCAGGTCACCCGCACTCTCCGCACCTGTGGAGCAGGGTTTTGCCTGCTGCCTGACCTCCTGACTGCGGCCGTGCAGCTGGGTAACTGGGACCTAGCCACACCTATACCCCATTCCATCCACTCCTGTTCCTGCTGTTCAGTCTGTGCTGAGCCCTGCGTCTCGGTCTCCCAGATGCCCCAGCTTCCTGCCTGCAGCTTCCTGATCTGCATCTGGGTTTCTGCTTGCCTGCCAGACACCCACTTGCAAGCCTGAGCGCCAGCGTGGGCTGATCTCCCTGACTTGCTTTTTTATGTGCGCTTAGATGCACACGGACTTTTCCCTGTGCCAACTGGCCTTCTGACCATCAATCCTTTCTTACCAGAAGCTCCCTGACTGCAGATCTTTCTGTTCCTGGCCTGATCTCCCCAGCCCCAAGCCTGCTTAGTACCAGGGAGACTTGGTAGCTTCTTGCCTCTTCCTAGGTCCCACGTACCATGCAATTACGCAAACTGGGATTAATACATAAATTAAAAGAACTGTAAACACCTAGGACACCAGATCCATTTAAACATGCATTAAAAGCCCATCCCAAAGCCAGAAATAAATGATTTTAGTTAACTGACATTATTGCTATCTTTCATGAACATGAATAATAGAGAACTGGCTGGTCTTATTAAATGGAATTGATGAAACCATGTATCTACAACCCAGCTATTTCAGTTGCCTATAAATATAGACAGAGGAAGACAATCATCGGCTAATTAAAGCCCATTCCTCATGGAATGTCAGTGCCTAATTTTTTGGCTGAGAAGCAATTGTCTATAAAATATGTATGCATATCTTTTCTAGTTTAAGGACTATCCAACTAAAATTAAGATTCCTTCAAGGAATAAGCACATCCCAGATAATCAGATTTCAAGAATCGAACGAATCTAATGTTCTTTTCACTACATCATGCTGCCTTTTAGATGGCAGCTCCAAGTTTCTAGTTAAATCATTTATACGTATGCTAATGTAATGCTAGAGGACGAAGCTGTGTGATCTACCATAAACAGAGGGCACATGTAAAAGCCAAGAGTGACCACTAATTCCTTTGGAGTTTTCATTAGTATTTGTCTTCCTTAACTGTTGGATAGAAAATTATCTTGAACAGCATGAGAAACTAAAGTAGTTGTGTTGCTCAATTTTGGTGTCTTCATTTTGAAAAGAAATAGCGCTTTATTCTTCGTTTTCCCAGATTTCAATTGTGTGAAATTAAAAACTGACATTAAATTACACACTTCAGATACAATTTGTTGCCTAAAGCAGCAAACCGCTATCAAGGTGTGATAGCTAAAAATGGGCAGCCTTGGCAGAACGAGAAAAGCCTTTAATCCGTAACTCTTTGCTGGGTACCTGTAGCTCTTTCAGAGCAAAGCTAATTAATTGTCAAAGGTAGGTGACATGCTCTGTGGTTTGGGGGCTTCTTGGTAATTAAATTTGAATATAATGTCTCATTTGATAGAGGAAGTAACTTCTTTTCCCCCCTTTACTTCCAATATTTTAATTTAACAAATTATTTACTGTAGTTGAAATCTGAAGAAATCATTTAGGTTATTTTAAAAAAAAAACAATTTGCATTATACAAAGGACCTCTGCATTGTACAAATATGTACCAGACACAGAAGTGGGTCAGAATTTCTGCCCCTGACTCTGCTGCAAAGCTGGGCTGCACCAAGACCTGGGCAATTGTTTAGATGGCTGGTACCTTAGCAGCCCCACTAGAGGCAAAGAGGTAGAAATTCACATCCCCTCTCTACCTGTCTATGCCACTGTCAGGTTACCTGGGCTGGAGTGGGTGCAGACTGCTGAAAACCATGGCAAAATTACACTGGGCAATAAAGGACACTGATCAAGGCAGGTCCAAAAGCTGTGAAACAAGGAAAGGAGGCAGCTTCTGTTCTTCATAGAGAAGAAATCTTCAGGAAGATTTAGCTCCAATTTCCTAGATAATTGTAAAGAAACCAGGCCCTGTTAAGACTGCATATTTAACTCATGTTTACTGTAATGGACATGTTATTTGTAGGCAGATGACATTTACAACATGTAAAGGTGATTTTTAATGCTACAGATACTGTTAGTTATTAGAATCCTAGGTTAAATAATTTCTATTTTGGGGGAGGGGGGTAAAATCCAGAGCAAAATTACTTTTTTCTTTTTTTTGAGTTGGAGTCACCAGGCTGGAGCACAGTGGCATGATCTCGGCTCACTGCAACCTCCACCTCCCAGGCTCAAGTGATTCTCCTGCCTCAGCCTCCCAAGTAGCTGGGGCTACAGGCACGCGCCACCACGCCTGTCTAATTTTTGTATTTTGAGTAGAGACGGGGTTTCACCATGTTGGTCAGGCTGACTTCATGATCCACCTGCCTCGGCCTCCCAAAGTGCTGGGATCACAGATGTGAGCCATCACACCCAGCCACAAAATTGCGTTATTTTAAGTACCTAGATAGATTTAAAATATTATCTCAACTTTACTAACACATTGATAAGCACAACTAATTCTATGACACTGAATCCTTGGCTAGGAATAAAATCACTATGTCTTATATTATTATGAGCAAAATAATATTTACCTTTTGATGGAGCTTCTAGGAACAGATTGTGTGAAAGGAAGAAAATACTTGCTCTCTAAATCAGAAGCCATCCAGCTATGTCTGTGAATATATTCATGTGCAATTGGATAGAATGTAACTCATGTTATATAATCAATCAACCAATCAATCGTCTTTTCCTTGTGTGAATTCCCACATTTACACAACAGCTATGCTTTGACAAGTTGCTTGTAATTTGAGATTTTATCAATTGAATCTTATTTCACATTGATTTCTATTAAAATTTCAGAGACCTCTTATCTGTATGCATGCTATTCAATTGAGAAGGGCAAAAAACACTTCACCTTTAAATACTGTGCTTTCCCTCTTGCCTTGTCAAACAGATCACTAATAACAACAAACATTGAGTCGTTCAATGCTGCATTTAAAAACACACAGCTGTGGCTCCTAATACATGATTGATTACCAAAAAATGGCTAAGAAATAGATCGGATTCTTCACTTGCTACATTAGCTGTTGCCTTCACAGAAAGAACATCTTCAAGATAGATAATCTTGGCTTAGATCTTCATTTAGAGTATTTGAATATTTTAAAAAATCTGATTCTGGTTTTCAGATTTGAGAGTCTTCTGCATGCAGATGGCAGCTGGAGTTCTGAGAGTGAATGAGGTGAACCAGGAGGTGCAGAGGAGAAGGAGAATGGAAAGTAGCCTGACAGATCCATGAGAATCCTCAACACTTAATGAGAGGATATAAAAAGATAAGATTACAAAGGAGCAGCCAGAGAGGTAAAGAGGAAGATGGAACAAGTGGTTAATAATGTTAAGTGTCCCTGAGAGACCAAAAGAGAGAGAATGCAAAGCGTCCACTGGATTAGAATTAATGAGTTCATTACTGACCTTGAACAGAATCAGAGGAAACACGGAGTACGTTTCAGTGGGTGGAGAAGGAAACGGGGGTGGAAGAAGTGAAGATAAGGGGGCCTAGACGACTCTTTTGAGAAATTAAACTATGAAAGAAAAAATATAAAATATTAAATTGTTAGGTATTTACCTAAATGCTTTAGACTGAATTATGATGCTAAGACAGGGCTTTGTTTTTTATAAAGGTTAATAGTTAATATAGGAGCATTCATAAAATTCAGTTATTTGGCTTATAAAATTAAAGAGGATATCCTTCATCTTATTGTCCATTCATTTATTCACTCATGTTATTCCATAAACATTAATTGAAGACCTACTATTTATAGGTTACTATGCTTTTACTCAGCACTTTGGGAAGCTGAGGCAGGTGGATCATGAGGTGATGAGTTTGAGACTAGCCTGGCCAACATAGTGAAACCCTATCTGTACTAAAAATACAAAAATTGGCCAGGTATAGTGGAAAAATCCTCAAAGGAAAACCAGATGTCTCCAGACAAATCATATGTGTCACTTTATTGGGTAAGAATAATAGAACCTAAACCTAGTAAAAAGTACATACAGGCTTCGGAGTCAAAGAGGCTTGGTTCAAATCCTGGCTCTGCTGCTTGCTTTGATGTGTATGAAAATCATGGCAACTACCTCAAGGGTCTTTGTGAGACTACAGCACATAAGGTGTGGAGAAGTGGCCAGCAGAGTGCTCTGCACACAGTGGGGGCACAGCCAGTGATTTCGTCCCCTTCCCTATCTTTTCCTCCTTGGTGATCCACTTGCCTCAGCGTCCATAAAATTCAGAGCCTAAGAAATGTCCAAGTACAATGACCAAGTCGGTCTAGGAATTGGTGTCTTTTTCTCTCTCCTTCTAACTGGTTTCCAATATATATTTTAAGACTTAATTTATTTTAGAAATATTTTATAAGTTGCTTTAAATCATTTTGGGAAAACTGGTAAGGTATAAATCTTCCAACAGAAGTTATACGTGACGATTCTGCTGTTATTAGCCTTCGAGGTGACTTTTTTCTCACGCTGTTATCAAGTTTGCTAAGAGGCATCACCTCTAACGGCACACTGTGTGTAACGCTGGATTAGTCAATCCTTGTTCTTTCAAACTTGGGTGGGTCAAAGTTAGATGTTGCTATGGTCTGAATGTTTATGTCCTCCTCTAAATTCGTAAGTAGAAATCCCAACCTGCAAGATGATGGTATTTGTAGATGCGGCATTTTAGGAGGCGATAAGGGTGGAGCCCTGATGAGTGGGATTAGTGCCATTATAAAAAAGAGCCCAGGGAGCTCGTTTGCCCCTTCTGCCATGTGAAGACACAGCAAGAAAGCACCATCTATGAACCAGAGTGGGCCCTTACCAGACACTGAAACTGATGGTGTCTTGATCTGTAACTTCTTGGCCTCTAGAACTGTACAAAATAAACTTCTGTTGTTTATAAATTTAGACTATGGTCTTTTTGTTATAAAAACCCAAAGGAACTAAGACAGGTATTGTCTGTGATTCTAGATTATCTACAAACACTCTGTTTAACTCAATCTAGAGTAGAGAATTGCTCAAGGGCACTTTTAGGGTAATGATTTCAACAGGGCTCATAAAGTCTAAAATAAAAAGTGACTGGAAAAGTCAATTTACTGTGTAAATTGAGAATCATGGGACCCAATAAATGCTTTAGCAAACATTCATTTAGTAATACAGTACTTTAGTATTTCAGAGTTCTCCCAAGAAAGGCAGAAAATAGACATAGTCAAGAGCACAGGATCCGAAGCCAACTGCCTAGCTTCAGATCTTCTTTCTGTCACTCACAGCTCTGTTGTGGCCTTGGTCAAGTTCCTTAACCTTCTGGTGCCACAGTTTCCCCTGCTGTAAAGCGGGATAGTAAGAGTGGCTAACCTCATGGAATTGTTGCGAAGTTCAAATAAGATGATCAGAACAGTTCCTGGCTCACGGAAAACACCCAGTAGGTGTTTGCTCCCATTATTGTTATAATAAAACGTGACTATGAAAACTATATCCTCAGAGTCTCTTTTTAGGAATTCTTTCTTATCATCTTAAAATATGAATCCTAAAGAGCAAGGTGAAAGAAGTCTTTGCTCTGAGCCCTGCTGATCGTGAGTCAGTCTGAGGATTCCCACCAGACGTTGTCAATACCACAGCTGGCTCTAGGATATTGACTCCCATGTCAGTTTCAGGTCCTGGACATCCTGAGTATAAGTTTCGGTTGTGCAGTTGGCTGGGAGGGTCTCATCTGTAGCAAAGAAAGGACTGAAAAAAGGACATTCTCAATTTGAACTGATAAATTGGGGTCTTTCTTCTACAGCCTTAAATCAGCTGTCAGGCAAATCTCCTGTTAATGCAGTTGCTTTGCCCTGAAAACCAACAGCTGAAACTATATTCTTATGTCAACCATGTGTCTGCAGTTTTTGCATGCTGGAGGCAATTACTGACTTGGTAGTTCGTCCTCTGACAGCGTGTTCTCATGCCAGATGAACAGGGGCAGGACAACTGATTGTCAACCTCACCAGGATGCTGTAGGCATGTTCTGAGGCACTTCGAGAGCACGTGTGCAAAATCAACACATATGCAAAAACAAAATGCTGCGTTAAGCTAACTAACACAGCTGGTCCTCAATCTAAACTGGGCACAGGCAGTGTCATTTTCCTTAATGCACCAGAAGTAAGTTGTCCGTGCTGGTCACAAAGGCTGACAGAGCCTGGCTGCTATGTCTCTTACACCAACCAGGCATCTACCAGCGTGGTCCATGGTCAACATGAGAAATGGACCAAAAGGGTGGCACACCTTACTGCTTTCTACAATGGGCTGTAATTATTTGTGTCTTCCTCACAAGACTGAGCACTTCGCAAGGTCAGGAGCCATGTCTACCTTTCCTACAACTGCTTTCCCAAGCTTGCCTTATCTATAGTGAGCCCTACACAAACACAGATGGATGAGTGGATGGATGGAATTGGCTCAAAGTCACTGACACCACTGAAAAAGTAAATGTAGCTGCCTGTCTTCCCAACAGGATCAGCTCGGGGGCCCTCCCAGTCTTCCCATCCACAGAATGGTTTGGAAGCACTGGTCTGGATGGAGATAGACTTGTATTCAAGGATGGTTCCAGCTCAGAGGCTTGCATACGGATATGTAGTATCTGAACGCCCTCCAAAACAAGCCTGTCAGATTAGATGAACAGATTCTTCATCATCTGTAGGGAACGTGGTTATTTTTATTGTACAGAAGCATGAGATTGTTTGTTGCTTTTTAAAGGGTACAGCACAGTCCGACCTCTTAAGCATTCTTCAGATTCACCAGTATCTTTGCTTTTCTGCCTCCATATCCACACCAACTAAAATACAGCCTACAATATTGCAATGATATCGTCTTATGGGTTAGGATTTCAACTTATGAACTTAGAAGGAGACACAAACATTCTGAGCACAGCGAACATTCATCCCACAGTGTTCCCTAAGGTAAAGGCATGTGGTCAGAGCGATCATTAATTTTGCCCTTTGTTCCATGAGATTAAGCCAGCAAAAGTAAGAGCTTTTGTTTATTTTCTTAATTACCAAGAATGGTGCGTGGTATGCAGTAGATACTCAATAAACACAGAATGAATGAATGAATGAATGAATGAATGGATTGTGTTTGTTTTTAAGGTTTGCTGACTTCTTAATGATGACAATGTGTAAAATATTTCTTGGGATGAGCTTCTTCAGGCTATCATGTTCATAAAACAAATACAATTATTGTGTTTATTGTCAACATTTTTCCACATCATTATTAGTCTGTGTCCAACATTTGTTTTCCCAAGCCTCTGGGAGAGGGATTTCTTTGAACTTGCCAGTCGAACCAGGCACACTTAATAGGTTCTTGTGAGTTCAAGGCTGTAGACATGAGCTTTGTAAGGGCAATTCCAAAAGTCAATTTGATTTGATTTTTTTTCCTATTTCTGGCCTTTAGAAGTCACCTGCTGCCAGACTGGCAGGGGCAGGCTCCCTCTCTTTCCTGCAGAGGGGGCTCCAAGTCCATATTTTCCTTGGCTTCTTCTTGGGGTAGTTCTCAGCATGATGAGAGCAATGCCTTTAGCTGTCGCTCACATTTACCGGTAACTAACTGAGTTACCAGTTAGTTGAGTATTTAATTTTAGTTCACAGTATGAATATTTTTTTTTAAATATAGATTTTTTCAAAATTATATTTTCAAGGTAATTAAATTAATCATACTCTTCTCCTTGAACAATATATTCTTACTAGGCTCTCAATTAATGACAACAATTCAACAATTCAGTTCTAAACTTGTTCTGCATTTCTTCAGAATAAAAACACGGGCTAAACCAAATACAGCCACGCACCGCATAACGCCATTTCCATCGATGACGAACCACATACCTACCAGTGGTGGCACAAGATGACTGATTTTCACTGTACCTTTCCGTGTGGAGACACGTTTAAGTCCACAAACACTCACCGCTATGTTACAGGTGGCTACAGTACTCAGCACAGCGACATGCTGTACAGGTTTGTGGCCGAGGAGTCACAGCCCTGCCCTACAGCCTAGGTATGCAGTGGGTGACACCATCTAGCTCTGTGGAAGTACACTCTCTGATGCTCAAACAGTAGCAAAATCACCGAATGATTCACTTCTCAGAACACATCCTCATTGTTAAGTGACACATGACTGTACTTTTTTTTTTTTTGAGACAGGGTCCCACTCTGTCACCCAGGCTGGAGTGCAGTGGTGCCACCTTGGGTCACTGCAGCCTCCACCTCCCAAGTTCAAGTGATTCTCTTGCCTAAGCCTCCAGAGTACCTAGGATTACAGGAACCCACCACCACACCTGGCTAATTTTTGTATTTTTAGCAGAGACAGGGTTTCACCATGTTGGCCAGGCCAGTCTTGAACTCCTAACCTCAAGTGATCTGCCCACCTCGGCCTCCCAAAGTACTGGGATTACAGATATAAGCCACTGCGCCTGGCCTCACTGCACTTCATTTTACCCTACTTTTCTTCTCTGTTGGATACTCAAAGCTTCTTAACTAAAACAAATGAGATGGTATAAATCTGTGAATAAATACAGTACATATTCTATTACACAATGCAGTCATCAACTTCACTTGGAAATTAGTTTCTATCTTCTGAACTCTAATAATTTTCCTTCACTATATTTTTAAAATAACTTCCTATTTATATTCTTTACATATATGTCTTACCTTTTTTCAAAGCTATAGGCTTCTGTGGGGTAAGGCCAGTATCTTAAGTATTTATCCTCCGTGATGCAAGGGCTTTATGAACACTGGTTGAGTGACAGCAATCGTGCAGAAATGGATCCAGGAGTGAGTGTGTAAGAGTGTGGCAGTCCTCACTAACTCGCTCATGCACTCTCAGCAGTTTCCTTACCCAGAACACCATTCTTCAAAGATTAAAACTCAACAAAATACGTGATCTCTAGGGACTCTCCCAGCTCTGAAATGCGATTGCTCTGTAACCACCGCGATGTTTTGACTCACTACTAAAAGCATCCAAAATGTTTCACACCTCTTTGGTGTTTTAGAAGGCTCATCAGTATTTTTCCCGACTATTGCGAGTTTCGGGAATGTACCTGAATAAAATCACTGGTACCAGGATGCCGGCAGTCAGTGTTTACTACAACTGTAAAAAATCCTCGGAATTGCCTAAAATGCACGATAAAATCCTGAGCTTTTTATTACAGACAGTTTCCCAGTGACGATTTAGGACTTTTCAAGTGAAGTCTAGTTGTTCAGACTTCATCTCCTGTTCTCTCTCCTGAATAGTTTTTCCTTCTCAAGCAAGGACCTTTAGAAATGGATATACTAATATCATCTTAAGATACATAGATACGATACATTCACAAGCAGCTTAGGTTGAACCAGTCAGTCACAAAGCCAACGTTCTAAACCCAGGTGTGGGTCCATTATTGGCCCATAATGTACTGTTGCCAATCAGCTGTGAAAATGTGACACGATTTCAAATCATCCGCTACGGTTGTTCGTCCCATTATAACATTCTACTTAAGGTGATCGATTACTAATCATTGCCTATTTTGAGAATCTGAAAAACATTTTGTCTTTGTCATCATGAAATATGAGTAAAATTACATGACACCACTCACTTTCATGGTCCTGTACATAAACAAAGAATCAGGACAATTCCTCTGCCCAAAATGCCCTCCCTTCTCATTCTTCTAGCCTCAACTCCTGCTCATTCTTCTAGACCCAACTCTTTTTTTTTTGGAGACTGAGTCTTGTTCTGTTGCCCAGGCTGGAGTGCAGTGGTGCAATCTCGGCTCACTGCAACCTCCTCCTCCCAGGTTCAAGCGATTCTCCACCTCAGCCTCCTCAGTAGCTGGGATTACAGGTGCCCACCATGCCTGGCTAATTTTTGTATTGTTAGTAGATATGGGGTTTCACCCTCTTGGTCAGGCTGGTCTTGAACTCCTGACCTCATGATCCATCAGCCTCAGCCTCCCAAAGTGCTGGGATTACAGGTGTGAGCCACCGTGCCCAGCTAGACCCAACTCGAATATGACTCCTTTTCTACGGTCAAAAGCAGAATTATTCATTTCTTCCAAACGTTCTGAAAGTACTGTGCTAGCAGAGATACCTCGTGACTTATCACAGGTATGACAGCAGAGTTAATTTGTGTGTTCACCTCTCCTGTCTTTGACTCACTTTTGAATCCCCACAACTTTACACAGCATCTACAATGCATTAGGTGCTCAATAAATGTTTGTGTAGCAAATATCTGCTTCCTGCCCTACATTTGGTCTGCAGGTCTCTATTTTCATATTAGATTGTTGACTGGGTCTTTCTTAAACTCCCAATCATTTCAAAAGCATAATGCAACAGAGGTTAAAATCTTTACTGATTTAGTCATTGTGGCCAAAAGTGTGCAGAGGTGCAATCTTGGCTCACTGTAACCTCCGCCATCGAGGTTCAAGCAATTCTCCTGTCTCAGCCTCCCTGCCTCTAGCTGGGATTACAGGCACGTGTCACCATGCCTGGCTAATTTTTCTGTATTTTAGTAGGGGCAGGGTTTTGCCTTGTTGGCTATGCTGGTCTCGAACTCCTGACCTCAAATGATCTGCCTGCCTTGGCCTCCCAAAGTGCTAGGATTACAGGCATGACTGCCCCCGACCTCATCTCCATTTTTATATTCATATTCAATGCTTTTCCTATCCCAATGCCACAATGCAAATTTTTGCCTACATTTACTAATTAAATACCAAGAGAGAAAGTCCCCCACTTCCGACCATGGTCAGGCATGGGTGAAAGCAGCCCCATGGAGAACAGCCAGAGCAATCAGCCCAGTGCCCACTCCCCTGCCCTCCAAACCCCCTCAATCACCAGCTTTTAGTCCCCAGTATCCAGGGACAGTCTGGCAACTGGAACTTTTGTGTTCAGCTGAAGAGAATGTGCAAATGACAGTTTTGGCTGTCAAGGAGCTTATTACCTAAGCAAGGAGCTTACATATTTATGAGCTGACAGCTGAGATTTGTGGCTTTGCAGTATTCCTCAATTTCCCTTCAGAGCAGCCAATAGGCATAGAAAGGCAGGCTCATTACTTCACCCCACACCTCCACCCCCACACCAAGATACAGCAGGTGGTTCATTTGTGGGGACATCCAGAGTCAAAGGAAACTGAAAAATGAGCCTACACAAACTCCTGGGCTGGACCCGAAAGGTGAATAATAGACCCACAGTGTATTCACTCTGACAAAGGCAGCTGGAGTGGGCGTTCATAAAGATGCATGTAATATTAATACGCACAGCCCTGCAGAGCTGCCCGTCAGCAAAACACGCTCGCGAACGTGATTTCACGTCATCCTCTGCACCATCTTGTGGCTCTGCCTGAAGACTGGCCCTTGGAATGGACCATTCCTGTTCAACATTTTTTGTTGTTGTTGTTCTGCAAAGAACATTTTCTGAAGGAAAAACAGACCCTAAAAGCATGGAAGAGCTTGTTTCATCACGGACCAGAGCTCGAGCACTGCTATGGAAAACGGATCGCTCTGCTGATAGAAAGGATGCATCCGGATGTGGCTGCAAAGCTGGGCTCAGAAAGGGAGAGCGGGACAGTGTCGTTTCCTCAGTCTTGGATAGTCCCACCATGAAAATAAACTCAGGGAGAAGCAGAATAGAAACCAAATACTCCTCCAGGAAGAGGACTCACGAGATGCAACAAAAACCCACGTATGAGGATGGTGCAGACCCAGCTCGCCAGTCTCGGTGCCCTTTGCCGTCCCCCTGACCGCGCAGCTTCTGTGATGACTCTTCCTCTTTCATCCTCTACTTTACAAACCATTTCCCCTCTCCATCCTTTCAGGCAGGGATCTGAACTCCCTCATTCACACCCTGGGTAAAGCCAAGTTACAGAGTCATCCATCGCAGTGGCGTGGGCTTTCAGAACCTCACCTCTCATTTCGAAATGAAAAGTTTTACTGCCCACAGCTTCAAACAGAGGCTCTAGCCCACCTAAAGCCTGTCCTGCTTGTACCACAAAGAATGGGCCCACGCTTCAAGGACAGTACAAAAGCGAATACTGATACGTTTCACTAAACGTATGAATCTCAGTATCAGGGAAGCCAACTAAAATATTGGCATAAACAATGCTTTGTCCTCATACTAACTTAAAACTGAAGGCAACTACGCAGCGCTCTGCTCATCAAAGCCTTCCACATACATCATTTCATTTTAGCTTCAATCAAGACCCACGCCCGAGACAGGGCAGGGATTCTCCATTCATTCCTTCCTTCATTTATGCATCCATTCAGCCACACGCGTTGAGTGCTTCCCTGGTCTTGACACCGAAGGCCAAGCTTCAGGACAGAGGTGTCACTGCAGAGTGACTACAGTCGAGCGGGAAAGGCAGACAATGTTGTGTGTGTGGTGAAGCATGGAGAGATGCGGTCCCCACAAAATGGCAGAGGAGAAGCCCCGACCCTCTGGGGCTCAGGGGACAGGGGAGGTCGCGCAGAAGGCGGGAAGCAAGCAGCCAGCCAGGAGGGGGACCTGTCGCGCTGAGGGACCCGCGTGAGTCAAGGCGAGGAGAGAGGCAGAGGAAGCAGTAACCCCATTTAGGGCTGGAGCACGGAAGAGGGGTGATCATTTTCCTATCACTCCCGTGGCTACGAACAGAGCTGGGACTGAATCAGCCAGGCCTTGACGTCTACTCCAGCATGCTGTCCATTCTGTCACAGGGACTCCTGCCCTCCCAGGTCCCCTGTCATTAAGGATCTGGGTCCTCTGTTGGAAGGTATCTGAGAGGCAGGCCTACTGCTGACAGAGGAACAGGAGGACGGCTTTGATACAATGACCAGACACTAAGTTAAGCACCATGCATTATCTAATTCTCAAAAATCCGAACGAGGTAAGCTTCGCAGGCGCTTACTGATGGAAAGAACAGCTAAGCATGTGCCAGTCAGTGGTTCAAATGCAGATCACAGCTGTAGGTTCCACTGCATTTAGTTACCGAATCGCAGCTCCTCCACTGACTCCGAGCGGAAGGCGGAACAAAAGTCTACACAGAAGGCAAGCCCTTCCTCTGGTCGGGAGAACTTGCCAAGGCTTTCGTCACAGGTCATTGTCCATATTTATTTTTTTCTTTTTCTAAAAACCTTAATTATAGAAATTCCTATTTTATTTTTTATTTTATTCTTATTTTTTGAAATGGAGTCTCACTCATGCTGTCGCCCAGGCTGGAGGGCAGTGGCGTGATCTCAACTCACTGCAACTTCATTCTCATGGGTTCAAGTGATTCTCCTGCCTCAGCCTCCCGAGTAGCTGGGACTACAGGTGCGCGCCACCACGCCTGGCTAATTATTTTGTATTTTTAGTAGAGATGGGTTTTGCCATGTTAGCCAGGCTGGCCTCAAACTCCTGACCTCAAGCAATCTGCCCGCCTCAGACTCCCAAAGTGCTGTGATTACAGGTGTGAGCCACCGCAACTGACCTGATTTTTTTATTTTTTAACCGACAAGTAAAAGTTGTATATATTTACCATGTACAACACATTGTTTTAAAATATGTACACACCATGGAATAGCTAGACTGAGCTCATTAATATATGTATTCTCTCACGTACATTTTTATGGTGAGAACACTTAAAATCTACTCTCTTAGCAGCAATTTTAGAGGATGCAATGCATTGTTATTAACTATATTTCCACGTCCCTCCCCGATGGTCTCTCCAGTGGAAGCAATGGGAAGATGAAGCCCAGAAGGGGTGCCTTCTTTCCACATGGCATAGGCTCTGCGGAGACTCACCAGGAACTTGAGAGTTCTCTGCAGTGTCAATGAAATGAGGGAGGGATGGAGTTCACAGGGAGAAAAATGCAGGCAGATGTAAAACTAAGGCCGATTAGTTCAAACAAAGGGCAAAAACTAGAACCAGCAACCTGTCTACTAAGAACACTGAGAATGCCCCTAATGGAGGCGCTGATCCTCAGTTACACAGCTGAAGGACACGCTTGGTTTTTAGAACCATTCTTGGGCTCCCAACTTTTCAGAACAGCACCTGTTGTTAGAAAGTTGGCTGTCCAGGCCGGGCGTGGTGGCTCACGCCTGTAATCCCAGCACTTTGGGAGGCTGAGGCAGCAGGATCATCTGAGGTCAGGAGTTCGGGACCAACCTGACCAACATGGCAAAACGCTGTCTCTACTAGAAATACAAAAAAAATAGCCAGAGGTGGTGGTGCATGCCTGTAATCCCAGCTACTCAGGAGGCTGAGGCAGGAGAATTGCTTGAACCCAGGAGGTGGAGGTTGCGGTGAGCTGAGGTCACGTCACTGCACTCCAGCCTGGGCGACAGAGCAAGACTCCGTCTCACAAAAAAAAAAAAAAAAAAGAAAAGAAAAGAAAAAAGAAAGACAGCTGTCCAGAGAGAGAACTCACCTACACAGTGGGATGGTTGAGCAAAGAGGGAAGACGGGCGGTGGACAAGCAGAGCTTTGCGGCAGAACATCAGGCCCAAATGAAGGCCTCGCTCCAAATATAAGGCACTGATCAGTTTAAGGCTTATCTTAACCATCTGGCGTTATCAGTTTAGACCTGCTAGGTGCTTCACAGAGCTTCGCTGGAAGCTTCAGAGACAACCCACCTCTCCCTCTCCCTCTCCGTCTCCTTCTCTCTCCTTTCTTTCACCTTGACTCCAGTATGTTTTTTTTAATTGCTCAGCACTTTTTCTGATACCAATCAGCTGCCTCTCTCAAAGACCGTCTGCAGGTATCAGCATATCTGGTCTCTGCTCATTCACCACTAAAAAACACTCTCCATCCTCCATGAAAACACGTGAGATTCTCAGGGGGTCTGGAGCTGTCCGCCAGGGACACTTGAGAGGCACAGGCTGGGGTGGAGGAGGAGGAGGAGGAGGGTGGGGCTGCTTCCGCCGTTGGTGAGCAGAACCCCAAAGATGGTTTCCTATTGCCTTTTCTGTTTCTGTTTTCTCCTTTGCTCAAAATTCAATGGCACCATGAAAGACTCTCTGTCTCCACTAACCCAGGAAGGCTACAATTGGTATCTGCTTTAACCAAAAGGGAACCCAAAGCAAGGGTGAGAACTGGAATTTGGGTAAGAAAAGTATTCCTTTCTCAGTCTTGGTTTTGCAATGATTTTCCTTTCCCCTGCATGTGTTCTGCTCTAGGTTTTCCACTCCCCGTCAAGCCTTTTCCAGATGCATGAGTCTAACAGAGTCCACATAAACAAGAAACCAAGACAAAACAGCACAAGACGGAAAGCGTTCCCCTGTGATACAACCACTTTATGTGCGGAGAAGCGCTCACGTGATGCTGCCAACATGTGTTTTCTGTCTCAGCTTTCCCTTGATAACAAAGGACATATGTTAAAAGGCGTGGCCCTAGGTGCATTTGGCCAGCAGGAGTCCCAGTGGAGTTTGGGGATTTCACCTGGCTTTAGGCTGATCCCCTGGGCTGCCCAGTGCTGTGGCTCTTGATGAGGTTAAACCCCAATTAACAAAGTCAGAAACACTCTGGGTCAGGTCTGTAAGACTGGACCTCATTCTACTGCTCACAGAACTGATTTAATATTCAGGAATCAACCGAGTCATTCATTCCCAGCATTGGCGGCCCTGGCGTTGCTTTACAGTACTCCCTCTGTCCGGGTTGGGCAGGCATGTTAAACGGAAATCTGTAGGAGAGTCTTTCACGATGTTCCAAGGCGCAGAGAGGACGGGGGCTGGGAGACCGCAGGCGGGCAGGTGGGAGGGGCAGTAGCTCCGCCTGGGGTATGAATGTGACAGAGAGGGAAAGGCTATGACAGCTCAGAAGCACTCACGGCTGTTGTCAGAAATCCCACTTCCAAATCTGTGCAAGTAAAACTTGTTGCCAGAAATAGCTGCATCAACATTACCGTATAGACTCTTTTTCAAAAGTTGCAAATGACCATAAAATATATCAGCCATCTCTTTTGATATCCTTACCTAAGTGATTTATGATCTTAAAAGCCTCCTTTAAAATACTGCTTTTTAATCAAGAAAGCTTATGTTACTCTGCCTATACAAAACTAACCTCGTTTCAGATTTCGGAGAAAAGGCAGATCATATTTTTAAATTTCAATTTCTCATCTTTTAGATGGCTGCTCCTTTCTCTTGTGAAATGAACTGATTTTGGTCTTCAAGTGACTTGTTTTTCCTCCCTGAATACTCAGGAGTTGAAGTGCTTAAACCAAGCCTTCACACAAAAAGATGGAAAAGTCTCTGACTAGTATAAACTCGCAATGACTAGCCTTCCACTAACAGTGGCGTGCAATCCAAGAGTGACCAGACATTGTACCCTAGAATGGGGGGATGTCCAACCTCAAGAAAAGTTGAAATGGACAGGAAACATAGTCAACATTTGACAATTAGTCCAAAAAAAAAAAAAATCAACCTCACATTTATGCAGCCAGAAAGAACCTGTTCTGAAATCCATAGGCTAACTTCATTTTTATGATCCTGTAAAGAGAACACATTTCGCTTCTGTCTTTGATTCTAAAACGAGCCAATGTCAAATATTTTAGCAACTGCGAATAAGCCTGATGGTAGCAATGACTGTCGGTTCAAAAACCTTCTTCACTTCTTTCCTATTTTACCCCATCCTCCAGGGAGTGTCTGTCGCTTCTATGTCAGCAGCTTCTATGACTCTTCTGATATAACTACATATTCTGCAAGTCCACTGAACAAGAAGAAAGCTTGTGTAATCTGGACCCTCCTGACTTCCCTGGAATACTTGATACATTTTATTTTTACTTTTCTCAAAAGGAAACTGAAAAAGTTAAAGTAAAAAAAAAAAAAACAGCAAGAAAACAGACCCCCTAACTCCAGTAACATACATAACTGTGTTACTTACACTGCTTTCCAATCCATCATCATTGATTAATCATGGCTAAATAATCAAGTGCAGAATCCATTTCTTCATGTCTGCTAACAAATAGCTTCTCTCAAATGTCTCTTGCAGATCTGGGGCCATCTCAGGAGAAAGTAACATTGTGCGAAGGTGAAGGAGAAAAGGCTGAAGAATTCTAAAATCCATGGGGGTCTGAGAACGCTCAGAGCAGACCCTGGTGAAACATTCTTGTGATTCCAGCCTTTGGCCACACCAGGATCCTGGCCTCCCTGAGCTCCCAGCCACCTTCCCAGTGCAGCTCAGCCCCTGCTCCAACATTGCATCTCCCTCCAAGAACAGGGCATGGATGGGAGAAGAACTCGCGGAATCCTGCCAATCCGCGCGTGCGAGCACACTTCTCAGAGGAAGCCGCACCACTTTCTCTCTGGTGTCTGCTATCTCAGAGAGAGAGAGAGAGAGGGGGGGGGGGGGGGGAGGGAGGGAGGGACAGGCAGAGGCAGGCAGGCGGGGAGGGGGGAGACGGAGAGGAGGAAGAGAGAGAGAGAGAGGAGCTTTGCTAAAACAGACAGCCGAGAAGGAAATAGTTGCTACAACTCCCATTAACCCACAGTAGCTTAGGAATTTTCTTAGCACAGCAGCTGCAAAATATACTGTCAAAATCAAATGTTTAAAATCTTTAATTATACATCCCTATGTACATTTAGCCATGTATGTGCATAAAAGCCAATGGAACCCAGGTTTAGTATGTTTGTGACACTGCAAGGGAGCCCTCAGAGACAAACAGATGCAGATATGTATCCCCATGAGAATAATATCTGCATGCAGATGCTTCATTTTCTAAGTGAAATTGTCTAGTCTCACAGTTTACATGTCTTAAAACTATTCAAATGCTCTCGGTAACAAAGTGCAAACCCAACCAGCAGCCTCTTGCCTCTGACACCATTTCATCTCTGATCATGTTTTCCTCAGTTTGGTCTGGGTTCCTGTTTCTTTTTCCCTGCCTCAGGAAAGAAACCCCCGAAAGAGAAGAGGGTAGAGAGGCGAGGCAGGGGCTTTCAGTGTGACTGTCAGCTTTGCACGCCACACTCCACTGCTTATGGCATTGCAGCCCAGCCAAAGCACAAGAGAGGGTGCGGCATGGAGTAGACATGAGACCCACAGGTGGGGCTCTGCAATAGCACAGGAACAGATGAAGGCATTAAGGAAGAAGAAGCAACAGAGGAGCTGAAGGCAGGAAGGGAGGAGGGAGAAAGGCACAGGTGAGGCAGGCTGGGAAGGGCAGCCATGATGGCAGGAAGCTCAAGTTGCCTGGGACTGATTCCCGTGCATTCTCTCCAACCCTCCCTCTCTTTATGAGGAACCCTTTCTCCTGCATGTCTCCATGTGGGGACCCAATCATCTGCACTCGAGATACCTGGCAGCAGCGTGTTAAAAGTGCAGCTACCCAGACCCTACCCTAAAGATTCTGACTGAGCTAGGCGGACCATCCACATGTCACCACACTCCACAGATAGTTCTCCTGCCAGCGGGAGTTTTCTGGAGACTCACTGCTTCATTGGCATTGAGCAAATGAATGGAGAAAAATTGAATGACGTGAGAAGAGATCCTAAAGGAACACCTGTGGGAATGCCAACATCTATGGAGATGGGAGACTGGAAACAAAACTGAAGATAAATGGTCAGAATGATGAGAGGGGAGCGAGGAGGGAGAAGAACCACTGAAACAAGAAAAGCGATGACCGCCACTTTCTAAAAGGGCAATGCTTTTACAGCTCTGGGACTGCACATGCTATGCTGTTCCCTTTACCTGAAACGCTCTCTTCCCCAGGCAAACCATCCTTTAAAACCCAGTTCAAGAGTCTCATCCTCTCGGAAAATTTTCTGACTCTCCCAGACATAGGGAACGGCTCCAGTCACATCTTCTTTGTATTTCTCATTGCAAGTACCTTTACACACTGGCCTTCTTTATTAGCTGGTTTCTCTCTTTCCCATTCTAGCATGACGAGCTATTTTATGTAGACTAGATGATCTCTCAGTCATCATTTCGTGTCCCCAAATTCTGGATAAAGTAGCCACTCAATGTGCACCAACTAAATGCCTAAATATATCATGAAAGGATTTCTTAACCTGAGGAGTCAGCACACAGATGTTTGTTCTGCTATTGGTCTTTAAACTGATCATCGGCCAGGCATGGTGGCTCATGCCTGTAATCCCAGCACTTTGGGAGGCCGAGGCAGGTGGATCAACTGAGGTCAGGAGTTCAAGACCAGCCTGACCAACATAGAGAAACCCCATCTCTACTAAAAATACAAAAAATTAGCTGGGCGTGGTGGCACATGCCTGTAATCCCAGCTACTCGGGAGACTGAGGCAGGAGAACCACTTGAGCCCAGGAGGTGGAGGTTGCAGTGAGCCGACATCATGCCATTGTGCTCCAGCCTGGGCAGCAACAGCAAAACAATAAAATAAAATAATAAACTGAGCATCTACCTCCATCTCACACACTATTTTCATGCATGATACACTTCACAGTAAAGAAACACTTTAAATGTTTCTCTATTGGATTTGGTCTAGGGAATTATGAATCATAATTCATATTTGGAGAATGAAGAGAAAAAGCTGCAAGGAGCTAATCTAACAAGGAGGTAAACAGGCCAAAAGCAAAGAAAGTCCCAGACTGAAGTCAGCTCAGTACAATGTGCAGCACTGCAGATGCGGTTTTTGATAAACTGATTTATTTGGAACTCAAAAGGTGTCACACTTCCATTAATGGTGACAAAGAAGTCACCTGAACAGAGATGAGCTGTTCAAAGTGAGAACAAACTTACACTCACAATTCTGCAGAAGGACTGCCAAGACAAACAGCAGAAAACAAAATCACCCATCTACTTGGCTTTAAAAAATATAGAGGAATTATAGATTAAATGTCAGGGGCCACAGGAATCATTGAGTAGATGAATGAACGGATTAATGAAACGGTGAAGGGTCTAGAACAGCCTTGGGGAAACGCCACCATTTTCAATACTGTTTTAATAGTTTCTAAAGCATTTCACTTGGTATGTACACCTGCGGAAGCACGGCTCAGAGGAGCAGAGTGACTTGCTCTTGGTCACACAGCTCGTAACTTCCTGAACAAGATCTGGAACGCAGTCTTCCACATTCGATCCGCGGCACTTTCCACAGCACCACATGAAGCCCCAGTGCATGAAAATGGTCACCAGACTTGGTGAAACAGAGGTGGAAATGAAAGAGGCCAACAGGACTCCATCCCGACACACAGCAGGAAGCACCTCCAGGGCCAACCTGCTTGTCAGAACATCTGTTGGCAAGTCGCATGCGCAGTGCTGTGAAGCTGGGAGTCCCTAACCAGAAGCGTGGGGAGGCCTGGCTGGGAAGGCTGCCCCCGCAATCTCCTCTCCACTGTCTCTCGAATTCACCAGCACTCCCAGGGCTGCGTGGAGGGGACACGGAGATGTGCCTTGTAGATCTTGCTCCAAGGGAGGACTTGTTGCCCCAGCTGTGGGCAATGGGCTTCCAGCTGACAGCCCCTTCAGGATTTGCGTCAACTGAAGAAAGCCATAGAATACTGCAGAAGGCCAAGGGCCTGGCCTTCCTAGGGTGATTCACATCCAAAGACTGATGGCAGTGAGGGCCTGGAGGCCCAGCCATCAAGTCCAACGCAGGACACAATGACGGGCCATTTATGCTCCAGAGCTTCCCCGCGGGGCTGGGGTGCCGTTAGTCTGTCTGGCAGTTTGACTTTCTCCTCGGCACAATCCAGCATCCTCTCTTTCTGCAGGTTCGGGTGACCCCACAGGCCCTTCCATCTGTAATAGTCTATGAGGCTCTGTCTGCAGTGAGCCGAGCTGCGGGTTTGCAGCAAACACCCTGCGCCCAACTCCGCCCGAGTGCTGGCTTCCAGAGAGCCCGGCCTGCCGCCTTCTGCTCTGTTTCCAGACTTACCACCACCAATCTCCGCAGACGTCAGCCTCTGCTAATTTCAAAGCTTCCAGGCAACAAAAATGGACTCTTTCTCCCTCGCCAAAATGTTGGGCAGCTAATTTTATCTCTAGAGGTCTTAGTTCTCTTACCTAGAGGAAATTAGAGGCAATGGAGTCCTTGAGCCCCCTGGGAGGGACGAGGAAGTCAACCCTCTCCCAACCAGTACTAAGGGTCATGTAACATTTCACTTCAGGCCGGGAGCAGTGGCTCAGCCTGTAATCCCAGCACTTTGGGAGCCAAGACAAGCGGATCACCTGAGGTCAGAGTTCAAGACCAGCCTGACCAACACGGTGAAACTGGTCTCCACTAAATATATGAAAATTACATGCCTGTAGTCCCAGCCACTTGGGAGGCTGAGGCAGGAGAATTGCTTGTACCCAGGAGGTGGAGGTTGCAGTGAGCTGAGATTGTGCCATTGCACTCCAGCCTGGGCAACAAGAGCAAAACTTCATCTCAAAAAAAAAAAAAAAAAAAATTCACTTCAAATAGGGAGTTTGCAGTTATAATATTTTTGAAGAGCACTGGTCCTAATGATCCCATAGGCCCCTCCCATCTGTAATATTCTAGGATACTATGACTGTCTTCAAAAGACACAAACAAGCAGAATAACAGCATGGCACCTAAGGGCTTCCACTAATTTGAAAAACAAATCAACTCATATATAAAGACAAGATCGTAATGTAGATTAAGAGAGCGATGCCCTTAAGGCTAAATTCTGGTTTATTGGACAGATAGGGAACTATAAATGATGATGGAATTAGGATTAGTTTCCTTAAGGGGTTTGGACATTTATTACTTTACAGGTCTGTCAGGAGGACTTAAGATGGGTAAAGTAGAAGAAACGGTGCTCAGTTAAATGAACCAAATTCCATGGTCGCATTCACAATGATTTGCTCCCTCCTAGCCCCAAACACAGGCATGTCTGTGACAAAGTCTAACTGAGGGGACATAAGAAACTAAGTCCCACTGTCTCTGTTAATATGCACGAGAGACAGGAGTCGTTTCTTTTTTTTCTTGAGGTGGAGTCTCGCTCTGTCGCCCAGGCTGGAGTGCAGTGGCGTGATCTCGGCTCACCGCAACTTCCACCTTCCGAGTTCAAGCAATTCTCCTGCCTCAGCCTCCCGAGTGGCTGAGACTACAGGTGTCTGCCACCGTGCCCGGCTAATTTTTCTATTTTTAGTAGAGACGGGGTTTTACCATGTTGGTGAGGCTGGTCTCGAACTTCTGACCTGGCGATCTGCCTGCCTTGGCCTCCCAATGTGCTGGGATTACAGGCTGAGCCACCGCGCCCCGCCAGGAATACTTTCTTTATTCCCAATTCACAGGAAAACACCGTTCCAAGTAATGGTTAAAAAGAAAATATAAGCAGCTAAAACTCTACAGAAACACTTTATGTAAAAATATATGTATGTATTCATATGCAAGAAAGTTAGTTTAATGATTACTGAACTGCTGTAAATAATGAAAAACTCTAAAAGAATCACACCCAAATTACCTTAGAATTTCCCTGTGGGAAATACTACATGTGCTTAATCCTTAATCATTTAAAGACACCAGGATTTAAATGAATCGTGTGTATTCTGAAAATACAATGTAGAGATGGTTAAAAAGAAATGTGTATTTGTGCTCCCTGATGTACTGCACCTCCAAATCTACACATTTGAATAGTGTTTATATTTGGTAATTCTAAAATCCACATTGTTCAGACAGAAGGAATGAAGCTACATTACGGTATATAATGACAACTGTACATAACGCTTTACATATAATTCTTTAGGCCAGGCGCAGTGGCTCACACCTTTGTAATCCCAGAACTTTGGGAGGCTGAGGCGGGTGGATCACCTGAGGTGGGAAGTTTAAGACCAGCCTGGCCAACACGGTGAAACCCCGTCTCTGCTGAAAATACAAAAATCAGGCAGGCGTGGTGGCAGCTGCCTGTAATCACAGACGGTTGGGAGGCTGAGGCAGGAGAATCATTTGAACCTAGAAAGTGGAGGTTATAATGAGCCAAGATTGTGGCACTGCACTCTAGCCTGGGCAACAGAGCAAGACTCCCTCTCAAAAGAAAAAATAAATACATAAATATAATTCTTTATATCTTTAAAACTTCAATTGCCCATAAATATAGATCCCAAGTCTGCTAATGAGAAAACTACAACCCTGACACCATCTGGAATAGTCAGGTCTTGTGTACACCTATTACAGACTTATTTAAAAAAACAAAACAAAGAAAACCAGGCAGGCGTGGTGACTCATGTCTGTAATCCCAGCACTTTGGGAGACTGAGGTGGGCAGATCAATGGAGGTCAGGTGTTCAAGAACAGCCCGGCCAACATGGCAAAATCCTGTCTCTAATAAAATACAAAAATTAGCCAGGCGTGGTGGTGGGCGCCTGTAATCCCAGCTACATGGGAGGCCGAGGCAGCAGAATCGCTTGAACTCAGGAGGTGGAGGTTGCGGGGAGCCGAGACTGCACCACTGCACTCCAGCCTACATGACAGAGCAAGAGTGTCTCTCAAAAAAACAAACAAAAATCTCAATATTGTACTTTACTGCTGAATTTTCCAAACAGAAACCATCATTTAGTTTGTCATTCCATAGGATATTAGGGCTTTCTTCACTAAAATTCATTACAATTTTACCATTTCTTGTGTAGCCTTGCTCCCTGTTTTCTGTGAAGAGAGAGAGCCAGCCCTGACCACAGCTACGGTTTTAACAGAGAAGAGAAGGAAGGGAAGGAGCAGAGAGGCTGAGCACAGCGACTCACACCTGTAACCACGCACTTCAGGAGGCCACGGTAGGAGGATCGCTTGAGGCAAGGAGTTCGAGACCAGCCTGGGCAACATAGTGGGTCACAGTCTGCAACAAAATTAAAAAACTAGCTGGGAGTGGTGGCATGGACCTGCAGTCCCTGCTGCTCGGGAGACTGAGGCAGGAAGATCGCCTGAGCCCAGCAGGTGAGACTGCAGTCAGCAGTGTCCGTACCACTAGGCAGCACAGGGGCGGCACCTCAGCCTGGGCCACAGGGCAAGAGCCTGTATCCAAAAAAGAAAAAGAAGGAAGGAAGAAAGGAAAACAGGAAGGGAGGGAGGGCAGGAAGGAAGGGAAGAGAAAGAGAGAGGAAAGTGAGTGGGATGGAAGGTGGGAAGGGGTTGGAGGAGAAGCTCTAGAATGGAAGCGTCTGTGCCCTGGAGACGGAGAGAGCGATGTGTGGATGTGAAGCCACCAGACGGAATGGGGCCCAAGGCGTCGTCTCTTCCCACGGCTGCAGCACTGACCTCCTGGCCTTGCCCTCACCCTCTCTACTCCAAAAGTGTGCACAGAAGATGTGACAGGAAGCTTGAAAACTAGCGTTGTATCCAGCAGCCTTTAGGGGTATATGAAAACGACGGAAGCAGGAGCAGGTTCCTTTCCCTAGGAAGCCCCGTGCTGGCCGCAACAGGACACTCAGGAGAGAACAGCCTTCTACAGATAGCCTTTGGCTCACGTCTCTGATCCATGCCTGGGAAGGGCCTACTGGGGTAGCTGGAGACATGTGGCATCAAATTCCACAGGACAGATGGACTGGCTTTGGAAAAGCTACCAGATCCTTACAGAAGAGGCTGAGATTCAAAACCTTCCTAAGTGAAGACAGCCACCCTGCGTCAACACCAAGAGCAAAACCAAGTTCCAGCTCCAAGTCCACTGGTCCAGCCATTGTTTCCAACATACCCAGTGCCATCCAGCTCTCTACCAGGGAAAGTCATTATCCCTCAGATACACGGTGCTGGGATGCCCTTGATCTTTAGGCTGACAGACTTAAGAGAGGGTTTTTATCCCTCTCAAAAGAACTGAGAAATTCCCTCCATACAGGGCATTTGAGAACAGAGCTCTTCGTTGCAAATAGTCAGAACATCAAACATTTTTTCAAAAAATAAAAGGGGAAATAACTCTAATATTGAGTTAGATCTGTTTGGAACAAAGGAAGTACTTTCAAGGATGTAAATGGTGAATTTAGGACATGCCAATATCTTAAAAACTCCTTTGGCACGAGGTCTATACAGGGTGGCAGCTAATACCCAAAGGGAACTTGGTGTGTTATATAAATATCAGTTGAATTCATATTATATACCTGAACTATGAAAATCTATACATGAAATCTACATATTAACTAGCTATCCTTATGAGAAAAATGATACATGAAAATCTAGATGTAACTTTTAAAAGACAAATTAGGAACTTGTATGTGTGATTTAAAAAAGTTCACCATAAGCTTCTTTTCCAATTGATACAGATAATTTTTCAGAGATCCCCCTCTCATGACAAAAGAGTGGGTGCCCATTGACGTTCTTTAATCTCCCTACCATTTTATGTCTCTTTCCTCATCCAGAGGCATGTTCTTCATAATTACATAACATCTATAATCGTAACTATTATTTTCATTCATTCATTCAACAAATATACAGAGAGAGTGCCTGAAACAAGACCAACGTAGTTTTGATCTTCATTGAGCTTGCAGTCTAAACTAGTCATGGTTTGCCAAGATAATTGTTGCGTCTTCTTTTTTTAGACAAGAGTCTCACACTGCCCCCAGGCTCAAGTGCAGGGGCGCCATCTCAGCGCACCGCAACCTCTGCCTCCCAAGTGATTCTTCTTCCTCAGCCTCCTGAGTAGCTGGGATTACAGGCGCCCGCCACCATGCCCAGCCAGTTTTGGTATTTTTAGTAGAGACGGAATTTCACCATGTTGGCCAGGCTGGTCTCGATCTCTTGACCTCATGATCCACTTGCCTCGGCCTCCCAAAGATTACAGATGTGAGCCACTGCGCCCGGCCTGCTTCTTCTTTTTCAACATAACATCCCCTCACTCCAACTCATTCTCAAAAAGACGTAACAAAGCATGTAATGCTGTATCTAGGTCTTCCTTAAATCTCCAGTTGGAAGAAGTCATGCTGCACTCACTGTCCATATCGAGTAGTTCTAAAACAACAGACGAGATTCCTTTTTTATTGGAAAAGCAAAATCTACTTCTCCGTCCACCTATACTGCGGGTCTGGTGTGTGCCCCATCTGAAGGGCACACTGCCTTCGCTGGTTTGTATGAGAACTCCAGATGGTCAACAGCCAAGTTCTCAGACAACTATACAGATGTACAGCTGGCATGCTCTGAATACGCAGCAGTGCCGTAGTTACCAAAATACCAGGGCCGCACAATGTGTGCATGATGAAGCAATTGCCTGATTCTAAAGACGGAAGTGCAGCAGAGCCAAATTTAGCAAAAGGCTCAACAATCCTCCGTCTGTGTGCTGATAAAGGAATGGAATTATTTCAGACTGCTGTATGCCTCTAACTACGTGGCTAGCCTTAGCAGAAATGCATTTGTTTATACTTTCGGTCACCAAGCCTAATTTTGATGTGAATTCTTACTACGACACTAGCCCATGTAGCAATTATCCTCCATTTAAAAAGTGCTCTGTGGATAAAAACTAATCTCTGTGACACCTCTGCGGGCATGATACCTCTTCTACAGCAGGATTATCATTTCTTTTTAAATGTAAGAGAAAGAAGACATTTATTCCACTGGCTTCTAAGAACGTATGACAAAGAACTCTGACCCTAGGATCAAAGTAAAACCATGTCGACCAGGATGGTATCGATCTCTTGACCTTGTGATCCGCTCGCCTAGGCCTCCCAAAGGGCTGAGATTGTAGGCATGAGCCACTGCGCCCAGCCTGCCTCTTCTTTCTAAACGTAACAACTCCTTGAGTTCAAATCTCTCGCAGAGTAAAAACAAATCACCACCCAAATACGTACATAGTCCTTACCAGACGCCAGGCCAGGTTCCAGGGGCTGTCTATATATCCACTCATTTAACCCTCATTACAGCTCTGTGACATCCACGGCATTACTATCCTTATTCTACAGAAAAGGAAATTGAAACACAAGCCAGCTAAGACCTTTTCTTAAGGTCACATAGCCGGTAAGTGGCAAGGCCAAGATTTGAACCCAGGTGGCCTGTTCCAGTGTCCTCTCCAACTCTCCACCAGACTGCCTCATGTAAATCACTGAAGTTCTCTCAACTACGGTTCTGTCCATGAGATGGGGACAGTAACGGTACCGACCTCACAGGATTGCCAGAATGTTTAAAATAACGCATCTGAAAGTGCTTCACACGTCACATAATTGTAGTAAGTGGTCTTGACTTTAGCGAAGGCTGAGTTCTTCATTAGAACTCAGGACAGAAAGAGTCCTCTTTGATTGTCATGGCGTGGAGGTAGCTTTGAAACAGCTCTAGCAGCTGACTCGCTGCCTTACTACGAAAGGGGAGGACCTACTGAAGGAAATGGGTTTCACCTTTATCCTCACTGAGACTCTTGTGTAAGATGCAAATCAGGCCGGGCGCGGCGGCTCACGCCTGTAATCCCAGCACTGTGGGAGGCCGAGGCGGGTGGATCATGAGGTCAAGAGATCGAGACCATCCTGGTCAACATGGTGAAACCCCGTCTCTACTAAAAATACAAAACATTAGCTGGGCATGGTGGCGCGTGCCTGTAATCCCAGTGACTCAGGAGGCTGGGGCAGGAGAATTGCCTGAACCCGGGAGGCGGAGGTTGCGGTGAGCCGAGATCGCGCCATTGCACTCCAGCCTGGGTAACAAGAGCGAAACTCTGTCTAAAAAAAAAAAAAAAAGATGCAAATCGATTTATTCATCACATTCTTAGCCCATTCAGCGTCGTGCCATCAGGAGGCCCCTTCAAGCTCTTCGGAATTCCTCCTCTAATTCCGCTGGGACTTCTCCAGCTGGCCTGGGCCCAGCCCTTGCCCCGGTGACGTTTGGAAGCTACATAAGCTGCCTGGTCTCGGACGTTCTTCGGAGAGTTTGGAAGGAACTCTAAGTCAGTTTCTGACAAGTTATTGGCAAAAGTAGATGAAGCACTTGCCAATTTGCTTCAGGCACCGAGCGTGTTAACAGGTATTCCACCAGGTGTTACTATCATATGACTTACAACAAACCCAGTTTTCAACCTATTGTTTGGGTTATATAGAGTTATGGATCGTACACTTTACAAAGTACTGTATTTTTTCTAACTGGGAAAACTTGGAATGTGTGTTGAAGAATTCAGTCCTCAAATGTGAGTTGCAATTATTACAAACAAGTCTTACTTGAGAAGCAATCTGTGGGTAAAATGACCAATACTATTTCTTCAAATCAATCCCTTGCTAAAGCCAGACCTGGGACAGGTGTCACTCCCAGGGCTCAGCCAGTCGAGCTCACAGGAATGAGGTCAGGGCCCTGATGAGATGGCTTGCTTTTTCTCCGGGAAAGTGAACAGTTTTCACCCAAAGAAATTTCAGAGCTGGAAGGAATAGCTTTGAATGCTCTACACTTGGGGGCTTAGAAAACGGATATCTAAAAACTGCCACTGTTCTTAGCAAGCACAGGGACTGTCTGCATGCTGACACATACAGCTATCCGGCCTAAAACAGTGTGCGCTGGAAGTCAGAGAACAGGCAAAAGGGAAATGCTTCCGCTCAGACCAACCCTCAGCAACACCCTACAAGGGGAAGAACGTCCACTTAGGAAAATGACCCCTGTGTACATTCTGCACTGCGCAGCTGGCGTCCGGGATTGCTTCAGCACTCTTCCAGGCTTCAGACCTACCAGCCTGAACACCACAAGAAGAAACCCAACCCAACTAAACAAGGCCGCTGTCCAGCTCGACGGTCCCCCAGGCCCGGGACAGCAGTGGCTCACCTGAGGGCCGCAGGTGCTGCTGAGCTATTTCCAGAAAGCACGATTTCTGAAGAAGTGCTGCTGACTTTGCCTCTCTGCCCCCCCAAATTACTCTAAAATGGAGGGATAGAAAATATGTAAGTGGAAACTCTTCGGCTTACTCAAATTTTACTATATAAAGTTACCTATTTATCTATGGGCTAAGGTTCCGAGCTGTGTGTCCTCAGCCAAGTTTACCTGTCCTGGAATAATAAAATCAGATAATAATCTCTATCGCACTTCTGATAGAATATGGCAGTGCAAGTTAGTCACAAATTAGGGACTCCATCTGCATTTGGCTTTACCCCCAGCCTTGGCTTGGCTAAATAAACTGTGTATCTGGGCTGATTTATTTAACCTCTTTATACTATCATGATGGTAGATTAATCTAGGTTATATTTGCAAAGGACGACCATCTCCAGGGAAGGAAACCACACACACACACACACACACACACACACACACACACCCCATTATTATTCTAGTGTTCTCTTCTTTTTTTTTTTTGAGACAGAGTCTCACTCTGTTGCCAGGCTGGAGTGCAGTGGTGCAATCTCGGCTCACTGCAACCTCCACCTCCCAGGTTCAAGCAATTCTTCTGCCTCAGCCTCCCAAGTAACCGGGATTACAGGCACACACCACCATGCCCAGCTAATTTTTGTATTTTTAGTATAACCATGTTGACCAGGATGGTCTCGATCTCCTGACCTGGTGATCCACCCCAGGCTGGCCTCCCAAAGTACTGAGATTACAGGGGTGAGCCATCTTGCCTGGCCCTCTTACATTTTTAATATGAGCCAACGCCAAGGACGTTAAGAACTGTCCTGAGTTTGAAGCTTACATACACCTTTCTCTTTGGACAAAGGTAACATGAGCTGCTTGACAGCACTGAAATAAAAGAGATTTGTGGCCGGGCATGGTGGCTCATACTTGTAATCCCAGCACTGTGGAAGGCTGAGGCAGGCAGATCACAAGGTCAGGAGATAAAGACCATCCTGGCCAATGTGGTGAAAACTCATCTCTACTAAAAAAATTAAAAAATTAGTTGGGCTTGGTGGCGGGCATCTGTAATCCCAGCTACTCAGGAGGCTGAGGCAGGAGAATCGCTTAAACTTGGGAGGTGAAGGTTGCGGGTGAGCTGAGATTGCGCCACTGCACTCCAGCCTGAGTGACAGAGCTAGGCTCTATCTCAAGTGAATGAACGAATGAATGAATGAGATTTGGTCTAGATAAACACGGATACAAAAATGCAGTCGAAGTTGTTCTTTCAGGAGATACAAGTCTGGCAACTGGCTGCCTCATGAATGTAACTGTGTCTGCGTTTCTTAAAGAACTCTTCCCCTCTACGCACAGAAACACAACTTCACATTGTCTTTGCCAGTTCCCCGATGGCATTTACTATCCGATGCAAGAGGAAGAATGTGAACCCATAAAAGAAACACAGGTAGGTAAGGGAGAGGAGAGGAGACTAGCCTCGCTGCTTCGTCTTCTCCCCAGTACATCTCAGCTTCTTTCCTGGAAGAATAAACCCAGGAGGCAGTGGGTGGAGACTCGCCTGTCTCGCAGGCAGCCTGGAAGAGCAGCTGTTAAATTATTGAAAGTTCCTGGCTAAAAGAAAGTGAAATATTCATGACCATATTATGGAGAGGAAGAAAACTTGACAATCCACACAGATTTAAACTATCTTTTCAGGAAGAAAGCTCAGTATACATGATTGAGTGCCCTAAGATTCAGCCTTGGAAGAAGCAGTCCTTCTGCTTCTGTGCACGCTCTGATTGCCAGCTGCCGCGCTCTCTCCCACCCCTCACTTCTGCTGCTGAGTTGCTGCGAATAAATAGTTTTCAGCTAGGGTTCATAAGCTCTATTTTCAGCATGTTCTTCCTTAACCCAGTTGCCTCACAAGTGAAGATTTTTGCTGGTGGAGTCAATGATAACATTCCACTAGCTTCTAATTAAACACACAGAGCCAAGCATGGTAACCTTCCCGTTCGGGCTGACCCATCATCTGAGTTGCCCCTGAGGTCTCTGATTTAATTTCCAGCTTCTCTGATCACACTAAAGCAAAGTGGGTTGAAAGCGTTAGAATACAAAGTGGGCCAGAGCAGGCTCTCGTCCCCCCACCTCCCTGTGCTCCCAGAAGGAAGACTTCTACACAGAAAGGAGATACGCAGGGAAACGGAACAAGGCGACAATCTGATGGATAATACTACGTGATGTTTGCATGTTCAAAATCAGCTGCAAGTTACATATGCAGTTGCATTATTTTTTGAGATGAATGATAATATGATAGAATAAATATATTTTCAAAATAGCTTCACCTAGGTGTTGCTTTCTATTTAATAATTGGAAATCTCACCTGAAGTGCTAAAGTTGTTATAATCATCTCTATTCTGGTCACACTATCAGCAATTTTTTTTTTTTTTTTTTGAGGGACAGAGTCTCGTTCTGTCACCAGGCTGGAGTGCAGTGGTGCAATCTTGGCTGACTACAACCTCCGCCTCCCTGGTTCAGGTGGTTCTCCTGCCTCAGCCTCCAGAGTGGCTTGGTTTACAGGTGCATGCTGCCACGCCCAGCCAATTTTTGTATTTTTAGTAGAGATAGGGTTTCACCATGTTGGCCAGGATGGTCTCAATCTCTTGACCTTGAGATCCACTGGCCTCAGCCTCCCAAACTGCTGGGATTACAGGCATGAGCCACCATGCCCGGCCGCTGTAGGCAGTTTACTTTAAAATATAGTCCTTCAGTCTACAGTATAATAATGTATGGGTTAGTTATTAATTTACCTTATTGGAGTAGCTATTTAATATCTGAAGTGCTTTAGTCAGGAACACACACTTTTAGGGGTGATTGGTTAGTTAGCAATTGACATGCAAAATTTTCATTATCATTTAATTTCAAAATATTGTCTGAAATCCACTGAAATTTCTTCAAGCTACTGGTTATTTATAAATCGATTGCTTAATTTCTAAACATTTGGTCATTTTTGGATTTTCTCTTTTTATGGTCATTGATTTCTAGCTTAATTTCTCTCTGGTCAAAAAAATATATTCTGAATGAATTTAGTCCTTTGAAATTTGTCAAGAATTGCTTTATGAGCCAACATACGGTCAGTTTTGGTTAACGTCCAAGTTGCACTTGGAAATGAATTGTATCACATCATTGTTGAGAGACTCAGATCTTCTCTCCTTATTTTTTGTCTGCCTGTTCTATCAGTTTTTGAGAGAGAGATGTTGTTTCTATGATTATAGACTGATTTATTTCTTCTTTAATTCTGTACAGTTTTGGCTATTTATCCCAAATGGTAAATTAAAGATAATTATCTTTAATGATGATTCTTGCAAAGTCTACTTTCTCTGATATTAGAACTACACCAGCTTATTCTGGTTGGCATTTACGAGGTATATCTTTTTTCATTCTTTTATCTTCAACTTCTTTTTGTCCTTAAATTTATAAAAACCTCTTATAAGCAGTATTTAATTAGATTTTGTTGTCTTTAAAACACAGTCTAACAATAATCATCTTTTAATTACAGTATTTAGTCAATTTTCACGTAACTCAATTGCTGATATACTCGAGTTTACAGCCACCGTCGCACACTTGCCTTCTGTTAGTCTACCTGCTTTATGTTCTCTCCTCTTCCTTCTCGCATTCTTTTAGTCAGGTATTTTTCCTTCTGTTTTCCCTCCTGTGCATTATTTTACCAGTTACTCTACAGGCTGCATTATGTGTCCTTGACCTATCAGAGTCTAGTAAAGTTCTGAGTTTTAATGCTTCCAGATGTTATGATTTTATAACACCTTAACTCCATTTACCCCATTTCACTTTTTGTGTTATTTCTGTCATGCATTTAATGCTACATATATTTTAGCACCCACGAAACCCATTTTTGTTCTTTTACATGGCCAATGTTCATTTATATTTGCCCCATATTAATTTTCTGAACATTTTATTCTGAACATTTTCAAAAATAGAATTGTATAGCGAATGCCCGTATGCCCCTCATCCAGATTCCATAATTTTTCCACATTTCTGCACATGAAAACTTTTTCTACATTTACGTTATCGCATATTTATCCATCTCTCCATCCAGCCATCAATACATCTTATATTCTTGATACACTTCAACTTAACCACTGCCGACACTTTCTGTCAGCTTTCCTTCCTTCCTGAATTTCTGGGATCATTTTCTATCTGTACACTTCCGTTGAGCATTTCTTTTAGTGTTGGTCTACTGGTGATGGATTCTTTCCATTTTGTCCTGAAATGTCTTTATTTCACTTCAGTGTAAACTGTTAGGTTGGTGGTTACACTCTTTCAGCTCATGAAGATGACCTTCCACTGTCTCTTGGCATCCAGTGTTTCTGTGGAGAAGTGAGTTACAGTCTTATTGTTGCTCCTTTAAAAATAATGAATTTTTTTTCTCAGTGCTTTAACAATTTTTCTCCTTGGCTTTTGTTTCCAACAGTTTGACTACACTGTGCCCAGCTGTGGTTTTCTCTGTGTGTATCCCGGGTGGGGCAAGCCAGGGCTTCTTAAATCATGTTTTGAAGTCTTCATTATTCTCAGAAACTACTGCTTCTTAGAGAGAATTGTGGGCATTAAAGGCTGAGAAAGGCAGGAAGGAGAGGTGGGCGAGGAGAGGCTCATTAATAGATACCAAATTATAGACCAAATTATAGCTATGTAGGAGGAAGGAGTGCTGGTGTTCTGCAGCACTTTAAGGTGAATGGTTAACTGTGATTTATTGTGTTTTCAAAAAGCTAGAAGATTTTGAATGTCCACAACACAAAGAAATAATAAATGTTTGAGTTGATAGATATGCTAATTACCATGATTTGATCATTATACATTATATACCTGTACCAAAATTGTCACTTTGTATCCTATAAATATGTACAATTATTATGTGTCAACTAAAAATAAAAATAGATTGCTTCTGCCTCATTCCCCCTTCCCCACTTCTGGGCCTTCAATTACATGGTACATCTCTTCTGCTCTTTTCTGTATTTTGATCCTTTTTGTTCTCTATGCATCTAGCTGGATATTTTCAACTGATGTGTATTCCATTTCACTAATTCTGTCTTGTACTAAATCTAATCTGCTATTAGATCCATTTGTTGTGTTCTTAAAATCCATTATTTCATTTTTTAAGTTCCAGAATTTCCTCTTTTCTTTTCTTTTTTCTCTTTTATGAGACAAGATCTCTGCCACCCAGGCTGGAGTGCAGTGGCAGGATCTTGGCTCACTGCAACCTTGACCTCCCAGGCTCAGGTGATCTCCCACCTCAGCCTCCCAAGTAGCTGGGACTGCAGGTACGCACCACCATACCTGGCTAATTTTTGTATTTTTTATAGAGACAGAGTTTCACCATGTTGCCTAGGCTGGTCTCAAACGCCTGGGATCAAGCCATCTGCCCACTGCAGCCTCCCAAAATGCTGTGATTACATAGATGTAGGCCACCACACCTGGCCCCATGTTGCCTAGGCTGGTCTCAAACTCCAGGGATCAAGCCATCTGCCCACCAAAATGCTGTGATTACATAGATGTAGGCCACCACACCTGGCCCCAATTTCTTTTTATGAATTCCAATTTTCTGATGAAATTCTTTACTGTGTCACTTATTTTCCTGAACACATGAATCACAGATATTTTTACATGTATGTCTGATAATGCCCACAACTGGGTAAATTATAGGTATTTTTCCAGGGCCTATTTTTTTCTTTTAGGCCTATTTCCTGGTATGCCTGATCATCATTATTGAAACAACTTAGGAGAAATGTAAAGGCTCCTATCTTTCTTCAGTGATGGTTCACCCAGTCCTCTGGTAGGCAGCCTGAATGGGAGTGATCAAGCTAAACCAATCCCAGAATGCGCTTAGTGAGATTTTGTATTGCGTCTACTTCAGGTTCACATCTATTTTTAGGGTATGATTCTTTAAAAATCCCAGTGGGGTATCTCCTAGTGCCTCTTCTCCTGGCTAAGCTTTGAATGTGATTTTTTTTTCTTAGCACTGTGATACTGAGAACTCCACTTAAAATGGTTTTTTGGTTAGTCTCTTACACTGTACAGCTAATATTTGGCAAATGCTTCAAAGGTGAAAACTACTGGAGCATCCATTCACTTTTCTGTCTCTTTCTTCCTCCAAGGAGGAAGAAAGGCTTGATCTCTTAAGCCTTGTCTACTTGGCAGGTCTGAACCCCAAATTTTGTCTCTTAAGCCTTGTTATACTGCCTTCTCCGCAGATGAGCGGGAGAGAAAAGCATCTTCTCCACGCTTCATTAGTTCCCTTCTATCTCAGATCTCAGCTACTTGAGGCCTGGTTGCCTTGGCTGCTCTCTGAGACAATTCTGGCTCAGTAGGAGGCTTCGGGACAGCATCAGCAGAGGCCAGAATCTGTTCTGATTGCTCAGTGCCGATACCAGTCCAAGTTGTTATCTGAGAGTCTCATCAGAAGGTTCCATTCTAAAGGCCGCAGCCACGCTGCTTTGGCCATCTCTATTACTGGTCAACAGCAGAGGTTAATTGGAATCATGGAAGTTAGAAATTATTTTTCTTTGGTGCAAATGGTTATGTTCAAGATCTGGGGATTGGCTAGAAATACTGAGCAAGCATTCTCACTTTCATAAAACCCAGCAAGCCCAATTGACCTAGGGACTTCACCTGAGTGGTCTATTATCCAGGTAGTTACGGGGCACTTTTCTCTGCTTGACTTTAACGGGATGATTATCTGACTCATGCCATTAGAGCAATAACCAGATTTGCCTCTAGGGTGTCCTTTATGTAAAGTGCTGCAGGATGGCCTAAAAAAATCGGGCCATGGCTTTTCATCACGTTTACAAAACGAATTGCATGACTTTACCTGTCAGCTTGCTACACATGTTTGTAAGTGTGGCAGAAGTTGGTCTAATACTTATTTCCTTTGTAACACAACCCGGAAACAAGGTTTTGTAGGAGAAAGCCTAGAGTCCCACCTACTCGGAACTGCCAAAAATAACTATAGGTACCAAATTGGCTTAGGTCAGTTTGAAAAATATCCCTTGGTCACGAGTTGATGCAAAACTTCAGTGGCCACAGCAGCCTTATTTACTCTGGCTTCCCACCTTTGCTTTTCTTTCTTTTTTCTTTTTTTTTTAAATATATATTTAGTTTTTTACCTCTTATCCCATTACATGTCCGGACCAAGTCTCTTGGCCATTTAGGTTTTAAGTTGGTGCAAAAGCAATTGTGGCTTTTGCCATTGAAAGCAATGGGACAAAGCTCATGACTACTTTTGTGCCACGTTTTTCTTTTAAAAATATCATGTAATCTTGGCTTACTTTTAGACCAATTTACCCACACTATCTTATTAGCTCTAGTTACACACAAAGAGAAACTGAGGCCGTTGAAGGGTTTCTAAAGTTGACAGTTCATAGTTGAACGCTGTATTCAAGAGAACTAAACTCTTCCCTTTCCCCATCAGAAGAAAGCTTATAAAGCTTGTAGATATTGGCTGGGCACGGTGGCTTATGCCTGTAAACCCAGCACTTTGGGAGGCTGACGTGGGCAGATCACGAGGTCAGGAGTTCGAGACCAGCCTGACCAACATGGTGAAATGCTATCTGTACTGAAAATACAAAAATTAGCTGGGCAGCCTGGGTGACAGAGTAAGACTCCATCTCAAAAACAAATAATAAAAATAAATTTTTAAAAAGCTTGCAGATATCATCTTAAACAAAAAGTACATTAGAGAACCTGAATGCTGCTTCAACAAAACACCCAGAGAACCCAGAGAGGCCTCTGAAAGTGGCATTCCTGACCGTGGCGAAGGGGTTAAATTGTGTTTGGGGAAACAGCTGACAGTGCTCAGCCCTGTCTTCCGGGGTTCAGAGGAACAGCCCCCAAGCCGCTGAGGGGAAGACAGCACAGCTGCTTGTCCTGCCGTGAAAGCAGACCTCTGGAAGGGCCTGGGCAGAGTGTCACGGAATCTTCAAACTCCTAAACTGCGCAAGAACTTGTCTCCACTTCACAGTCAGAGAAACTGAGGTGAAGAGAAAGCTGGTAACTTAGCTGAGGTTGTGCAGGAGGTAAGATCTGACCCAGAATTCAGTTTACTCCATTTTTTTTTTTAAGTTAGTCTCACTCTGTTGCCCAGGCTAGAGTGCAATGGTACAATCTCGGCTCACTGCAACCTCTGCCTCCCGGGCTCAAGTGATTCTCCCACCTCAGCCTCCCAAATAGCTGGGATTAAAGGCACCCACCACTATGTCTGGCTAATTTTCCTATTTTTAGTAGAGACAGGGTTTCACCATGTTGGCCAGGCTGGTGTCGAACTCCTAGACTCAGGTGATCTGCCTGCCTTGGCTTCCCAAAGTGTTGGGATTACAGAAGTGAGCCACCGTGCACAGCCCTGTTTACCAGATTTTTAGTCCACTGTCCAGTCTATAGCTTCTTGTTTCCTCTCCTCTGTCAGGAGCTCCCAGAGGCCAGTGGTTCATGCTCAGGCAAGAGCAACATTCCCCAGGCTTACTTTATGATCCAGACCAAGTTACGTCAGGATCACACTGGTCTGGCACAGAAATTTTAGGCCCCCTGTGTCCATCCAGCCATCCCAGATATGGCAGAACATCCCAGGCAAAGAAAACAGAAGATTTTTACATCAGAGTAACAGGCAGCAACAGCAGTCAGTACAGTGTGCTACATGTCATTCTGAAATACTGGTATACAGTTATTTTCTTTTGAGATGAGAAATATGAAAATACTGATGTCAGCAAGACAACATCATTTATATATTAGCTTTGACCTAAATTTTTTAGGTCCAAATATCTGGTTGAAATTCATTTCATTCTTTGGATAATATTGGTAAAGAACAAATAGGCTGTCTCAAAAAAAAAAAAAAAGAATAAAATTAAATCTGTTCAGTGATTTCTCATGGGACAAACTCCAATCTCAGCAACAAAATCAAAGAGGAAAAACTTCTTCAGTATTGAAGAGGTGAGCATGTGTTCAAATTTTCCATAAAAAATGAAGCATTGTGAAGATCTGACTTATTTGCGACTATTACAAGTATTTCAGAACACATTTACCTGCACCGTTTTGGTTTCTCCAGCCATAATGAGAGTTAACAATGTATTTCACAAACACAGAAATCACAAAACACCTGGGATTCTTGATAAAAAGGTTCACAGATCACAGTATATGCAACAGAAAACTGTTCTCAGGTATTCTCAAATATTTCTCAATGTACGCATCATTTTTGGGGGGCAGACGGACAGAGTCTTGCTCTGCCACCAGGCTGGAGTGCAGTGGTACACAATCTCTGCTCACTGCAACCTCCGCCTCCCAGGTTCAAGTGATTCTCCTGCCTCAGCCTCCCAAGTGGCTGGGACTACAGGCGTGAGCCACCATGCACAGCTAATTTTTTTATTTTTAGTAGAGCCAGGGTTTTACCATGTTGGCCAGGATGGTCTCCATCTTTTGACCTTGTGATCTGCCCACCTCGGCCTCCCAAAGTGCTGGGATCACAGGTGTGAGCCACCACACCCAGCCACATACCATTTTCTAAGAATTCAGTATTGAGGAAGGAAGCAAATCCAAGGTAGAATTAATGGAGAACAGACACAGCTGTTTTTTATTAACAAGCAGCCAGCTGACAGGCTAGACATACGAACACGGACTGTGTAATAAACATGTGTTCTAAAGAAGCCTGTGTGGCATGGGGTCCATGGAGAAGTCTTCCATGGATAGGCTGAGAATAATCTAATATGAGAATAGTGAGTCTCGTTTCATCATTCCTATGTACTGGATCTACCCATCTTAGATATCACAAGTCACTCACAGCACTGCTTCCTGCCAAGTTCAATACTCAAGGTAGAGGCCAGGCAAGTAACACGATACTGACTCACTGTTCTGAGGAGTCAAACAAATCTACAAACAGCAGTGCAGCGGTTACAAGTATGGGCTTTGGACACAGAAAGAACTAGGTTCACACGCAGCTCAGTCATTTATCAGTGAGCTGTGCTTGGGCATGTTACTTACCTGCCCAGAGCCTCCGCCTCTTCCTTCTGTGAAACTGGAATATTAACAATTCTACCCCAAAATGTTTCCGTAAAAATCAAATGAGATAATCACTACAAAGCTCTTAGCAAAGTTCCAGGCACATTGGAAGCACTCAATAAATGTTAGCACTCAATAAGAATATTCTTCTTATTCTACTATTCCTGAGAATGAATAGTAGAAAGTGTTCTGGCAGATGATGTTAAACTAGGCCACATCACGTGATACCAGGATACCTTGTACCCAGCAAGCCTACTTCTTCCTTCTCGTAACCCTGGACTGTACACACACACATCCCAATAAGGAATCAGAAATTAAAAGTAAATCCTTTTTTCTGCATTAAAAAATCACAACCATAGTTAACACTAAAACTAAATATTTCAAGAAAAAGGCAGTGCTGTGTTTACAATGTACTATATCTGAATGTCTTGAAAAATGGCAAGTTCAGATACTTGCAGACTATCACAAAGTCACTTTAGCCTATTGTGTGGCTTGATACCTCTTCGATTTCTACCCTAGGACTTGACTGTGCATTGTATAATTTTTAAAGAAAACAAGCTATAGGATTTACTTCCAGGAGACACAAATATTTTTCCTATATTAGCATCAGTCCGTGTTTATTCATAACTGACAAGCAACTGCAATTTAACAAATGAAGCTACAGCCTCTTATCTGCTCCTGAGGGTAGAAAAGGATGGTCTGAGTTCTTCTTAGGGTGTTTCAACAAGTTTGTTCAAGAAAATGCCAGAAATCCAGAAGGACTGCTTTAAGATGAGTGCATTTATAATGATCAAGAAGTGGCCTTTCCCTAGATCCTCAGTGAAGAGGTTTAGCTGCCAGGCGTGGAGCAGGTCTTGCAGTGATTGGAAGAGATAAGAATTTGCTTTCCCGCCTGTGCAAATCCACTGTAAGGGATTCTAGGGTCCTGGAGCCTACAGAGTTCTCTGAGATGGAGGGTAGAGGACATTTGCAAATAAAAGAGCCTGAGGCTGAAGAGTCACTAGAGGGGCTTTAATCTTATCAGCATATTTTGCATCTACCAACTGCAAACCCAGCCTAAGGCATAAAGAATCTAGTCTCGGTCCCTCTGTTATTAAGGACTCACTCACCTCTTAAAGATGTGAAAATTAACCTCTTAAAGATGTGCCCTCTGATTTCAGTGTCTGAAATGCAAATGAAGCACCACTTCGGTGCCTGGAGATAATTATTATAATCTTCTTACAGCTAAAATGCTTCATTCTACTCTTAAGTCTCCATTACAACCCAGTGTTCAGTTCATCCAAAGCCAGGCTGAGGAGGGGCCCTAGCAGAGGAGTGACAGGATCTGTGGCTCAGACACAGATCCCTAATTCTAGGGACGGACAAAGAGCAGGTGTCTGTCCCCTCGGGGGCAGCAAGGGTAATTCATTCCCTAGAGGCTGTTTCTTCAGGAACTGGCTGTGTGGCACTGCTCAGATGGGGAAGTGACAGATGTCACAGCTCAGTCCCTTGTCCTTCCTATCCTCTGAAACAATCCTATTGTGAGAAATAGGGAAGTTCCTTTTAAAAGTTTCCTTTCTCGTTAAAGAATAAGTGTGCTACTAACTTTGTTATGCCCTGTCCTATGCAGCCGTTAGACCTGCCCTGCTTACAGGCACCTAGTACACTCTGTGTCCTTGTACTTTAACCAAAATATACGTGCTGCACGTGCTCACAGGCATGTCCCAGCTCTCCACTGCTTTTACCTGTTTAGAAAAGTTTTAAGTTATTAGTCAACTGGGTTTTAGTTTAGATTGTGAGGTCTGGCTCCAACCAACAGAGATCAGACACAGCAGTAAGGACGACCCCAAATGTGTAAGGGATAGATTTGTGTGTTTCCCTTTGCCTTTTCCATTTGGCATGAGGGCTAGTGAGGGTCCCCTTCCTGCAGTCCAGGAAGTAAAAATGGAGTTGCTGGAAGATCCTTTGTCTCAGTGCTAATTTTCTTTGCAGCACGAAGCATCTATTTCCAACACTACACAGCAAGGAGTGTGTTATGTGGTTAGAGTTTTCAGAGAGCATATCTGTTGTTGGGATCTCCTGGAAAAATTCTGGCCAAATGTCAGGTGGGTACAAAGTTGTTGATAAATTCTGTTTTTTTCTGTTGGGTTAGAGGATTCTTTTTTGAAGCTAAGTGAGCCTAAAAGTTGCTATCAAAGCAATGAAGACACTACCAATGGCAAGTGTGGGTTGGCCAGAGGTGGCGGCCCACTGTAGTAATCCCAGCACTGTGGGAGGCCAAGACGGGCAGATCGCTGGAGTCCAGGAACTTGAAACCAGCCTGTGCAGCATAACAAGACCTCCGTCTGTGCTTAAAAAATACAAAAATTAGCCAGATGTGGTGACATGCCTCTGTAGTCCCGGCTACTTGGAAGGCTTAGGTGGGAGAATCAGCTGAGCCAAAGTGAAGGCTGCAGTGAGCTGAGATTGTGTCACCGCACTCCAGCCTGGGCAAATGGAGTGAGACACCGTCTCAAAGACACAAAGAGCGAGGGGTTAGAAGAGAGTGCCGGCCTCAAGGCTGCTAACTACCTTTCCTTGAACTCTTTGCCTTTGGTTATGTCAGAGAGTAAGGGGCTCGCACTTTTCCACACTAGAGTGGTGGCCGGCACATAGGCTGCGTGCCTGCTCAACGACTCTGTTGTCACTACATGGACTTTTTTTTTTCAGACGGAGTCCCACTTTGTCACCAGGCTGGAGTGCAGTGGTGCGATCTCGGCTCACTGCAACCGCCACCTCCCAGGTTCAAGCAATTCTCCTGCCTCAATCTCCCGAGTAGCTGAGACTACAGGCGCGTGCCACCACGCCCGGCTAATTTTAGTATTTTCAGTAGAGATGGGGTTTCACCATGTTGGCCAGGATGATCTTGATCTCTTGGCCTCGTGATCCACCCACCTCAGCCTCCCAAAGTGCTGGGATTGCCGGCGTGAGCCACCGTGCCTGACCTACATTGACATTTTAAATTATTTTTGAGCTAGGGTCCTTGTGTTTCATTTTGCACTGAGCCCTGGTGAATTGTATAGTTGGTCCTGCTGATGATGTTTTTCTTTTAGAGACATACGGGCCACCAATCTGTTTAAATCTGTTAAAATTGAAACTGCAAATTCAGATGCAAAAGACCATGTCAGAAAGATGTGGGCAAGAGCCTACTTCCAATGACACAAAGAGGCATCATAATACAAACCACGCTGGCAAAACACTTCAAGGGAATCTACCCCTGCCCCCATTCTCAATTCTCAATCAGAGAGTCGTTCTACATTTACGGGGAGCCAGAAAGGTTTCCTGTGGGAAGCCAGTCCCCGCAACAAACCCACCCCTCAGGCCCAGGACCTTGGACTTTGGGACAACGTGATGCTGTGGACAGTGAGGAAGCTCTGCAAGAGTTTAATTCCTCCCACAGGCTGTGAGGCCTTGAGCAAGACACTTACTAAAGCTGGACTGTAGCTGGGACAACACAGCAAGACCCTGTCTCTACAAAAATTGGAAAAATGAGCCAGGCATGATGGCATGTGCCTGTGGTCCCAGCTACTTGGGAGGCCAAGATGGGAGGACTGCTTGAGCCCAGGAGGTCGAGGCTGCAGTGAGCTGTGATTGCTGCCACTACACTCCAGCCTGGGTGACAGAGTGACACCTTGTCTCAAAAAAATTTTTAATTAAACTAAAAATGTAAAATAAATAATGAAATAAAATATTATAAAGCTGAACCTTCATTTCTTCACCTGTAAAGCAATAAGTACTTTACTGGATTGCTGTGAGCACTAAATGAGATACTATGTATGAAATTATTTTACATATTTAAAATCTCTATAAAAAAACCATTTATAGGCTGGGTGTGGTGGCTCATGCCTGTAATCCCAGCACATTGGGAGGCTGAGGTGGGCAGATAACCTGAGGTCGGGAGTTCAAGACCAGACTGACCAACATGGAGAAACCTCGTTTCTAATAAAAATACAAAATTAGCTAGGCATTGTGCTGGATGCCTGTAATCCCAGCTACTCGGGAGGCTGAGGCAGGAGAATCACTTGAACCCAGGAGGCAGAGGTTGCGATGAGCCAAGATTGAGGCACTGCAGTCCAGCCTACGCAACAAGAGCAAAACTCTATCTCAAAAAACAAAATGTATGTAGCATTGTATGTGATGTTCCCCTCTTTCTTTTTCTCCCTTGAATTGCCAACTCCATCTTATGCTTTGCTGAAACTTCTTTCCTGAAAATGATTTATCAAACTGACAGATGCTTTTCTTCCCTCCTTTGCTCCAAATATGACCCTCATAAAAAGAGGCAGAGCCTTTTTCTGGAATTTCTCACTGATGATATAAAATGCTTTCTGAAGCAGTTTCAGCCCAAATGGACAAAAGGGAAATATTACAAAAGAAGCCTTCAAGAGTATGTCCTGAAAGCAGAGCCAGCACTGCTTCGCTTTGCCCACATGAACCCTTGAGAAAGCATACTGTTTTCTATTTGTAATCAGGAAACGTGAATTTCTTTAACGCTCCTTTAGGAAAGGTCAGGTCCTGTCTGAAGAGAGGGCTCACTTAAGTAAATGCCAATCCACGTAAGAAGGGCAGCTGGAGGAAGGGGTGGTCACCAAGAGAAATACTCATATTTAACCGGAAGACAGACTATTGACCAAGATGCAAATAGTAAGGAATCTTAACTCCTTCCTTATTTATTTATTCATCACAGCTCTGGAGAAAATGTCAGCATCACGCATGTGAAAGGGCACCGTGTACCCTCTGAAAGCCTTGCCCTGCAGGCTCTGGGATCACAGACAGCGGCTACACAGCATCACCAGTTTATAAGAAGCAAAAGACTTTTCTCCTAAGGTTACATATAAAACATCCACATGCAACATTAAAAAAAAAATTTTAAGGCCAGGCACAGTGGCTCACACCTGTAATCCCAGCGCTTTGGGAGGCCGAGGTGGGTGGGTCACTTGAGGTCAGCGTTCGAGACTAGCCTGGCCAACATGGTAAAATCCCTTCTCTACTAAAAATACAAAAGTTAGCCAGGCGTGGTGGTGGGCACCTGTAATCCCAGCTACTTGGGAGGCTGAGGCAGGAGAATCACATGAGCCTGGGAGGTGGATGTTGTAGTGAGCCGAGATTGCACCATTGCACTCCAACCTGGGTGACAGAGGGAAACTTTGTCTCAAAAAAAAAATTTATGGTGGTAATATAGCATAAAATTTACCATTGTAACCATCTTTAAGTCCACGGTTTAGTAGCATTAAGTGCATTCACAATGTCATGCAACCATCACCACTATCAAATTCCAAAACCTTTCCAACATCCCAAACTGAAACCCTGTACCCATGAAATATTAACTACTCATTCTCCCTCCCTGCACCCCGTGGTAATCAGTATTTCCGTCTGTGTGAATTTGCTGTTCTCACTCCCTTATTTAAGTGGATTTACATATGATCGGCCTTTTTGCGCCTGGATTCTTTCACTTAGTAGAATGTCTTCAAGGTTCAGCCATGTTTGCAGCATGTGTGAGAATGGCATTCCTTTTTAACCGCTGAAAAATATTCTGTTCTGTGTGTACCCCAGGTCTTGTTTACCCATCACTCTGTTGAATACTTGGTCAGTGTTGTGTTTATTTCTATCTCCATTGGGGAAACACACTTAAAATACCAAGATGCCTGCTTGTCTGTTGTTATCCCACTTAATTCAAAGAAAAGCAACTCTCAGGGCCCTAGTCAGCAGGCCCTCTCACACAGATCACCTCTCTTGGGAGGGAGGGAGCGAGGGAGGGAGGGAGGAGGAGGAGGAGGAGGAGGAGGGGGTGGGGGGGAGGAGGGAAGGGAGGATGGGGGGCGCGGGGGAAGGAGGAGGAGGAAGGAGGAGGAAGAGGAGGAGAAAGGGGCTCCAAATTGTTGGAACAATCCTCAAATCTGCAACTTGGAACAAAGTCCAAATCTCCAATCTCTAAACAATGCTCCAAAATCTATTTCATTTTGCTACAAAATTTCTTTATCAGTCTAATCTGTAAACTAGTCTAATATTCCAGAGAGGAATCCATCCCAGAAACTACATGGAATAGCGGAGAGCCTGGTCACCATAAAAGAAGTTCCAGTGTCCAGCGACAGGGTTAGGAGGGGCCTCTGACAGGGGCCAGGATGGTGAGTGTGGTTCCTCACAGTCATGCCCCCTTGCTTGCTGTTCAGGGATTGATATGAAAGGCAGTTATGTGGCTCCACTGAATGTCTGGCTCTTATCTGCATTTGTAAGAGGTCATAGATGCATAATGGCAGAGCATTTCATTAGCACTTCCATTGGAGAGATAAGATGTAGAATCCTGCCCAAAGTGAGTTAAAGTGTAAACCAGAATTATTAACACTTAATAAGGGAGGCAAGGCAGAGAGGTCACAGGTAAATGGAAAGACAGCAAAGACATGAAGGTAAAAATCTTTGAGGTGTAAGTAGAAATCAAACCAGAAGAAATTAAAAAAAAAAAAAAAAAAGTCTTGGTATCAGGCCAGTCCTAACAAAGCGTCATTAAGGTGAAGAACTAACAATTCAAGAAAGGGCATTCAAACGAGGAAAAGACATAAGGAGAAACATAAATGTGGAATGAGGAAGCAAGTGACAGATTTTATGAAGACATAAGGAAAAATAGAAAGGTGGAATGGGGAAGCTCAGATTTTTATAAACACATGTTTTACGAATACGTTACTACGAGGAGAAAAGAGGGAACATTTTGCTGCACTAAGGTAACAAGAATATTCTCCCTGACTGAGTCCCAAGCAGTGGCACCCTCCGCCAAACCTGACGCAATCTGCAAGTCAATGTTCCAGCACTGAGATGTACTTAGCTTCTCCTTTTTGGCCTTCCGCTGGCTCTGCTGTTTCAAGTTCACCACACGTGCCCTTCATGTAGGCATTCATGGATTTTCATGTGCATTAAAGTGCCTACCTGCAAGGGTACCGTGGCAACATGCACCTGTGTGGACTTGCTCAACATGTCCCCCCAAAATTAATTAGCAAAGCTTCTTGTTAACAAATTAAACTTCATTTCTGCACTTTCCCTGTTCCCCCAAAACCCGCTGTCAGTAGCTGTGGTCAAAGCAGCCTTGGGGAGACTGTGCCACTCACAGGCACTCAGGCCAGGTCAGGAAGCGGAGGTGTTCAGAGCTGGGGCTCTGGGGTCAGGCAGAGCTGGACGCTGGACTGCAACCCCAGTGGGTGACCTTGGACAGCTCTTTTGAGCTCTCTAAGCTTCAGTTTCCTCATCTACGCATGAAGACACTAGCAGAACCCATGAGGATGAAGAGAAATGGTGCGCCCAGGATACGCCTTGAGACAAAGAAATGCTCTATACTTGTGAACTATTGATCATCATCATTCTTATTGCTGCTGTTGTTATTTTGAGACAGTTTCGCTCTTGTTGCCCAGGGTGAAGTGCAATGGCGTTATCTTGGCTCACTGTAACCTCCGCCTCCTGGGTTCAAGCAATTCTCCTGCCTCAGCCTCCCGAGTAGCTGAGATTACAGGCACGCATCACCACACCCAGCTAATTTTGTATTTTTAGTAGAGGCAGGGTTACTCCATGTTGGCCAGGCTGGTCTTGAACTCCCAACCTCAAGTGATTCACCTGCCTCAGTGCTGGGATTACAGGCGTCAGCCACTGCGCCCGGCACTGATCATTATTTTTATTGTGACTGGTTCTGAGACAGCTTCTCCTCACCAGGCTCATGGATTCCGCACTGAACGTCAGACACGGGACACTCGGGAAAGCCCCTGAGATCTGGAGGGGATGCCAAAGAGGAGGACCCAGAGCTTTGGGCGGAACCTGCTTCCCCACCTTCCAAAATAAATGCTGCCGGGAGTGTGAGTCCTGGCATCTGCTGCCCGGGCCTCCTCACACCTGAAGGGGAAGTTTGTTCCAATGGCGTGGACTCACTGTTCTCATGTGGAATTGATGAAACGTCCTATTACCAGAAACTGTGCATGGCGGCCCCGGATTCATCACACCACCATCCCAGATGGTGAGGCTTCAGCAAGAGACCACCTGGGCGTCTCTACCGGCTTCTTAGAACTGGAAACCACAGCACACATCTTCCTCTGAAGTCCACCTCAGGGAATGCATTGGCCTCAGGGTGGGCGGTTCACTGGTGGGAACACTAGTCGAAATCATCAACCCACATCTGGCAGGAGCCACGCAGGGAATGGTTGATCGACGTTCCACGGCGGGTCAGTGAAGTGAGTCCTCCGTGGGCCCCTTTCCCAGCCCTCTCTCACCCAGTGTGCCCTCGCTTCTTACTTCAAAGGAGCATTTCAGGCAGATGGAACGTTATCACATGCGCACAAAGCAGGGTACCCTCGGGCAGGGTTTCCCCCAAGCTCTCAGAAGACTTTAGTTAACAATGTTTGTATTCAGTCCTTTGTATTGTCATATAAAACAACATGCGTCTCTGAATACCCATCTGATTCTAACATTGATTATAAAGGATGACTCACTGCAAGGACTTACTTAGAAATGAGTCTTTCCCCGTTGAACGGCCTAGCTGACCATCCCCACCTTGAATCAAACCTCCTAGAATCAAATATGCCGTGTTGTTTGTTACGTGTGTTATCTTTCTCTTCCTCGGCTCTGGGATTCATTCCCTCGGATGGTAAAAATACACATGGTGCCAAGAGACTGCCAGTTGGTTAGACACTGCTGTGCCTCTGGTGAAGGGGACGACTGTGGCATGCTGTCGTGTCAAACTAAGGACTGTTCAAAGGGCCAGAGGACGTTTATCAAGGTCTGTGGGTGAGATTCCCAGCCCAGAGGGGCTAGGGGAATTCTGAAGAAGTAAACAAAGCTGAGCACTCAGTAATGTAACATTTGTATCCATCTCTTACAATCATAATCAACACTTGGCCACATCTGTCCTCACTTGTTGAAAAAGGAAATCTCTTCTTGTCTTTATGGTGAGTTGACAGGAGGTTTGACACTCCAGGGAAAGAGAGAATTCTCAAATATTAGCTTCACATGAAAAGATCAAAGATGTGGGAATAGGAATGAGCATTACATCTCTCTACCATCTGCAGACCTGAGTGCTCAGTGACGCTGGAGACGCATCGAGTTTCCCTGTTTAATGCGGAGTTCCCAACTGCCATGCTCCTTTCCCCAGGGGAGCAGTTCAAAAACAGAAGCCTGAAATTTTATATTGTCCTTTTTCCGTTATATTTGAGCAGGGGAATGTTTCAGGAGTTCCATTGTTCTCTAGACAGATTGACTGAAACATGGGAACAGAACCTGCGACCACTTGCTGCCAGCTGGGCTGGTGACGGCGGGCAGTCTGAGCCCAGAGAGGGCCATAGAGCTGTGATGAGGCCCTTTGCCAGTTCTTGTTTATGGAGAAATCCACACAGTAGTAAAGATAAGAGAAACACCATTTGGACTGCTGTTGGTTCGAAGCAGATGCTTCTTTCTACAGAACAAATATTCCGAAGATGGCACTTATAGGTGGCATTTTAAATAGGAGAATGCGCACACAATGCATGGCCGGCATGCCTGGCATCTTATAAGGACTTCTCACATGGCAAGTGTTGTCAAATCTTAAACATAATATAATTGTAGAGAGGAGTAAGAAGGGAAGGTTTGACTCAGCCACCTGATCTGCGGTGAACCGCTGTCTGGATTTTGCAGACCCCTTTTCTACAGAATAAGGAAATCGGCTGGGATGACCTCTGCAGTCTCGTTCGCTGAGAATATTGAATGATTCTAAGAGTTTGTGTCTGAACTTTGAACACTTCTCCTTTTTTAACCTTTAAAAGTGCTGGGATCAAACTACTTTAGCACTTGGAACAGTAAGATAAATGACGTAAAGAATCCCAAGTCCCCTACAGAGCGAAGAACAATTCAGGTGCAGAGAGCAGAGTGTATTTCTAAAAGGCAAGGGTACAAACTCCATCTGTACACCCAGTCACTCTGCCAGCTCTGACCCTTGGAATGCATTAGTGCAACACTTCAGCCCTAGATGTGCTGGCTACAGTTGGCCTATAGCCCGTAGAAGAACGAGGGCCTGTTTTTATCACTGAATGCAGAAATCCTCAAACGCCTGCTGGAATTCTGAGAATCATGAAACCCTTAGGTTGGCAGAGCACTCAGAGCAGAGCCCAGTATGGAGGTCCCTCTGAGAGCACCCCTGACTCCCGCTCACCCACTTCCGCAAGTTACGCCAGCAGGCTGGTCCATGTACTATGCCCAAACCCACCTTGCACATAGTTTGGCACCTTTTTTTTTCCCGAGACAGGGTCTTACTCTGTGTCCCAGGCTGGAGTGTGGCGTCCTGGTCACGACTCACTGCAGCCTTGACGTCCCAGGCTCAAGTGATCCTCCCTCATTAGCCTCCCAAGTAGCTGGGTCGATAGGTGCATGCTACCACACCAGACTAGTTTTTGTACCTTTTTTTTTTTTTTTTTTTTTTTTTTTTTTTTTTTTGGTAGAGACAAGGTCATGCCATGTTGCCCAGGCTGGACTCAAGCGATCCGCCTGCCCCAGCCTCCCAAAGTGTTGAGACCACAGGTGTGAGACACTGCACCTGGCCCAGCCTCCCAAAGTGTTGAGACCACAGATGTGAGACACTGCACCTGGCCCAGCCTCCCAAAGTGTTGAGACCACAGGTGTGAGACACTGCACCTGCCCCAGCCTCCCAAAGTGTTGAGACCACAGGTGTGAGACACTGCACCTGGCCCAGCCTCCCAAAGTGTTGAGACCACAGGTGTGAGACACTGCACCT
>NW_022436989.1:3255394-3313508 GCF_009761245.1 Sapajus apella
CCAGCCTCCCAAAGTGTTGAGACCACAGGTGTGAGACACTGCACCTGGCCCGGCAGCTTTAATGATTTGCAAATTTTTTCTTATTTAAATGGAGATTTGTCTATTTGCAATCCTTATCTGCAAATCCTATTTCTATACAGAGCAACAGAAAACAAGCCTGTGTCCTTTGAAATACTTGAGTGTCCTTTCTCCTCTTTGTCCCCTTGGTCTGCGCCAGGCTAAGCTCCCTCAGGTTTGCGACTCTCGCCACGGGACATGGCTTCCAGACCAGTCCGCATCCCAAGTGTCTCTTGTTATTTCTTTCTTAAAATGATTCATTTCTTCTTCTTATTCTGTATGAAGAAAGGATTGTGGGTTTTTTTTTATCATCTTTGCCCTTGACAGTCAAACTACTTTCTCTGTATGGAAACAATGCAAATTAGCCAAGTCAGGTAAGGTTACTGCTTACTATTTGCAGATGCTCAACCAAACGAGCACTCCTCCTTTACTCACTGACCACAGACCAAGGTACACATGGGAGAACAGAAACCTAACAACAGCAACAAAACTGAAAGGCAGCTAACCAAAGACTTCACACCACACTGATGCATATGCCTCTAAGACATTAATAAATGACTTCTGCAGACGTACCCTAGGTGCCTATAACTCAGCCACGTTGAAATATATGTATTTCTGGAGAAGCTTATGTGCGATGTGTGTTTTAGTTATAACAGGAGCTCACTGTTGGACCTCAGTAAATAGAAAAGATCACCACTCTTTGGCAGCTCCATCTTTCCAATAGGTTATGCCAAAATCCTGGGACCTATTCTTATCTCCTCACTTTCTCTCAGTCATCAAGAGTTTTATTGGCTATCTTCAAAATACATCCGGAATCTGTCAACCCCTCCACTGCTCCCAGCCCCACGTCACTGCAATCACCTCCTGACTGGTTTCCTTCCACTCACTGTTCACCCACGGTCAATTCTCAACAGGCAGCCAAAGCGATCCTCTTAAAATACAAGTCAGATCATGGTGAAAACCCTTTGATGGCTCCCATTTCACACAGGATACAAACAATGCTGAAGTCCTTCCAATCCTAGACATACCCCCGAGAAAGAAAAGCACACCCCCAGAGAGATGTGTACGCGAACGTTCATTGCAGCATTATTCACAATAGTCAAAATGTGGGGAAAGCCCCAATGTCTGTCGACTGATAAATGGATCAACAAGATGTGGTCTATCCATACTGCGCAGTATTAGTGGGACACAGAAAGGAATGGGTACTCATATTTGTTACAATGTGGATGGACTTTTAAACCATTATGTGAAGTGAAAGAAAACAGACACTGAAGTTCACATATTGTAGGATTCCATTCATATGAAACGCCCAGAATAGCCAGGTCCATAGAGCCAGAATGGGTGCCAGGGGCTAGGAAGAGGGATGTGTGTGTGTGTGTGTGTGTGTGTGTGTGTGTGTGTGTGTGTGATATAAAGTTTCTTTTTCTTTGGGAGACCAAGGCAGGTGGATCACCTGAGGCTGGGAGTTTGAGACCAGCCTGACCAACATGGGGAACCCCACTCTACTAAAAATACAAAATTAGCCGGGCGTGGTGGCACATACCTATACTCCCAGCTACTCAGGAGGCTGAGGCAGGAGAATCGCTTGAGCCCGGGAGGTGGAGGTTGCGATGAGCCAGGATTGTGCCACTGCACTTCAGCCTGGGTGACAAGAGTGAAACTTCTTCTCAAGAAAAAAAAAGTTTCTTTTTGAGATGATGAAATGTTCTGGTTATATGACGACTATACTAAAAACCAGAATTATATGCTTCATAGGGGCAAATATTATGGTATATGAATCACATTTAAATTGCTAAATAAAAAAAAGGGGGGCAAGTCCTTACAATGGGCTCCTAGGCCCTATAGAATCTGACCCTCCTGAGACTCCCCCGACTTCCTCTGCGCCTACTCAGTTTCTTTTCCAGCCAGGCTGGACTCCTTACTGTTCCCTGAACATGCCAGGCCTGCTCTCCCTTCAAACCCTTAACCTTGCTGTTCCCTCTGCTGGGAATGCTTTTCCCTCAGAGATATCCAGACACCTGCTTGGTTAGCCTCCCCTACCTCCTCTATGCCTCTGTCCAAACCTCACCGTCTCTGTGGGCCCTGGCTCCTCCTGCAGCCCGCACCTTCCGGCTCCTGAGCTTGCTCTACTTTTTCCTTCCTTCTCCATAGCATTTATCACCTTCCAATTGACTGACCCACTGTGTTTGTGGTATATGGCCTGTCTCCGCGCCTTCCTATCCCACCCCCACCAAGATCTAAGCTTCCTGAGGGCAGGAATTTTCGCCTTAGCTCCCTACTGTGGCCCAGGTGCCTGGAACAGTGCCCAGCACACAGTGGATGCTTGAAAAGTATTTGCTGGGCTGGACGTGGTTCATGCCTGTAATCCCAGCACTTTGGGAGGCTGAGGCAGGTGGATCACAAGGTCAGGAGTTCAAGACCAGCCTGGCCAACATGGTGAAACCCAATTTCTACTAAAGATACGAAAAATTAGCCGGGCCTGGTGGTGCGTGCCTGTAATCCCAGCTACTCTGGACGCCGAGGCAGGAGAATCACTGGAGCCTGGGAGGCGGAGGTTGCAGAGAGCCAAGATCGTGCCACTGCACTCCAGCCTGGGTGACAGGGTGAGACTCCACCTCAAAAAAAAAAAAAAAAAAAAAAAAAGAAAAGAATAAAAATAAAAGTATTTGCTGAATTCACAAATAAATGAATTTTGTATTTTGAACTTCAAAAGTACGCTTTCTGAGCCAGGATTTAGAACCAAGTGTTTTTGATTTAGAAAAAAGAAATGGGACCGCATCAAGCACAAAAGACTAATCCCACACAATTAAAAATAAGGCTGAAACCGGCTCCAGTTTTGCAGTTTAATTTTTACAAGCTAGTAGTCTGCTAAGGGCTTTATTTTCCCAAAAATGCACTGGCTCACTCTTAGAAATATCTCCCGCACCTGTTTGAGACTTCCACCCTTTACCTCTTCTCTGAAAGTGTAACCATTCTTTCCAGCATTCCGGGGAAGAGTATTTTCTGTTTTTCCAAGACACGTCTGTCAACACATATGCTTCATTGTCCCTTTGAATTGTGGGGAGCATGTGTTGTTTACACCCTGGCTCTTGATTTACTTCTCCATTAACAAAGTATAAGAGGGGTGGCCAGGTGGCATGGCTCTCGTCTGCAATTGGAAGGCTGAGGTGAGTGCAGTTCAAGACTAGCCTGGGCAACATGGTTAAACCCCATGTCTACAAAAATTAGCTGGGCACGGTGGCATGTGGCTGTAGTCCCAACTACTCAGGAGGCTGAGGTGTGAGGATCACTTGAACCCGGGAGGTCAAGGCTGCAGTGAGCCAAGATCGTGTCACTGCACTTCAGCCTGCGCAGCAAAGCAAGAGAGACCCTGTCTCAAGTAAGTAAGTAAATAAATACATAAATGTGCCTTTTAAGATAGTTTCTTAAAAGCCAAAAACAATGTAAATTTGCCCTTCACTGGATTTTAAAATTAATATTGAGATAAAATTCACATCACATAAAGTTCGCCAATTTAAAGCATACAACTAAGTGATTTTTAATATACTCACAGAGTTGTGTGATCACTATGCATATGATGATGTAATGTGAATGCACTTGCTGTCTGTGGCCTTTTGCATCCGGCTTATTTCAGCAACCAGAACACGGTCCACCCACATCGTAGCAGGTATCAGCTCTTCACTCCTTCTTGTGGCGAATAAAACACACCACATTTTGTTTATTCATGCATTGGCTGACAGACATTTGCATTACTTCCACTTTTTTGGCTATTTTGACTAACGCTGCTATGAACACTCGTGTACCAATTTTTGCGTGGATGTGTGCTTTCATTTCTCTTGGGTCTCTACCTAAGAACAGAACTGCTAGATCATTTGGTGACTCCGTGTTTAACCTTTGGAGGAGGAGCCAGACTTCACCGTGGCTTGCACCGTTTTACATTCCCACGACGTGTAAGTGCGCCAGCTTCCCCACATCCTTGCCAACACTCAAAATGCCCCGGTTACAGTCATCCTGGAGGGTGTGCAGTGGCGTCTCGTTGTGCTTTTTGTTTGGATTTTCCTAAGGGCTGACGATGGTAAGCATTTTTCGTGTGCTCATTGGCCACTGGCATATCACTGGGGAAATAGTAAATGCATGATTTGTGAATATTTTCTCCCATTCCCCAGATGTATCTGTAGGAGATAGAGTCTGGCTCTGTCGCCCAGGCTGGAGTGCACTGGTAGTATCATAACCTTGCACTGAATTCTTCCCCCACCTACTCAATGACCTTCTGACCCCCATCCAGGGCTAGTGGTGTCAGAATGTCTAGTGGTGGCACTAGCTGTCCCCGTCGGAAACAACGGAAGCCTGCAGTTTCCTCCTCACCTGTTCCTCAACCAAGTCTTCGCTCAGCAGAGCGAAGGCCTGAAAACCTGCCAATACGCATGGACAAGTACACAGCCTCCTTGCTCTTCAGTGACAGCGAGGCGGCCGGTGTTGGGTCAACTGTGCAGCCCGCGGTCTCAGCAAGGCCCAGCAGACAGGCGCTCCAGTGCCCATCAAAAGACCGTCGGCGAGTGAGCAAGGATATGTGGACAGAGCTTGTCAGGGTGGTTAATTCTGAGTGCGCATATAGGTAGCGCTCTACTCAAAGAGAGTATCGCTATGCACATTAGTTACCAAGGCGTTGTTCATATGAGGAGGGAAAACCTTTCACCACCTGCTCCCCAGTTTTTTGTTGTTGTTTTACAAAATATATTCCAACGAGAGAGGAGCTGTACAACACGTGTGCAACCAGAGGTCATGATGTGAAGTGAAAGGAACCAGGCACAGAAAGGCACACCTCACACGTTCTCCCTCATGTGGAACTAAACAGGCAGATCAGGTGACAGGGTAGATCGGTCGTTAGCAGAGGCTGGGACGGGGAGCAGGCGGCGGGGGAGGATGAAGAGAAGTTGTTTAATGGGTATAAATTTACAGTGTGATACAAGAAATAAGGCTAGCGTTTGAGGCCGGACACAGCGGCTCATGCCTGTGATCTCAGCACTCTGGGAGGCTGAGGCAGGAGTTGGGGACCAGCCTGGCCAACATAGTGAAACCCCGTCTCCACGAAAAAGACAAAAATTAGCCAAGTGTGGTGGTGCACACCTGTAATCCCAGCTACTCAGGAGGCTGAGGCAGGAGAATCACTTGAACTCAGGAGGTTGCAGTGAGCTGAGATCACGCCACTGCACTCCAGCCTGGGCGACAGAGAGAAACTCCATCTCAAAACAAAACAAAACCTAGTGTTTGACAGATCAGTAAGTGACCACAGTTTATAATAACCTATTGTATATTTCAAAATAGCTAGAAGAGAAGAACGCAAATGTTTCTAGGATAAATAAAGGGGAAATATTTAAAGTGATGGGTATCCCAATGACACCAGTTGGATCTTTACAATGATATGAATGCATTAAACTATCACAGGTACCCCCAAAATACGTACATCTATTATGTATCAACAAAAAAAGAGGGGGCAGAGCTACACTGAGGAGGAGACACTGATGGGCCCTGGGCTCTCAGCAGGGATTCCCGTTCTCTGGAGCCGGACGACCTGGGCTCCTCCTTGGAGTCTGAAAAGCAGTTATCGACCTGGAAATTTCCTGTCACAAAATTGGTGGTATAACCCTGTTTGCTGTAAAGCCTAGGAAAGTATTCCAAGAATATTTTACAAACTTCCTAGAGCTGTGCACCAAGATAAGAACGGGAGTTGCTGGCACTGAGCGGGTTTTTGCTTGCTTTCATTTCCTTCTTCCTTTCTCCCCGACCCCCACTAAGAATGGATTAATTGTGCCATTTAAAAAGCAAGTGAGTGAAAGAGAAAGGCAGTCTACATAGCATGGCATGTCGAATTCATCCTCCTTTGTTGGCGGGGGCACACTCACCTAGCCTGCCACACCAGGAATGTCGCCAACACCTTCAAATGGCAATGACGGACACTGGCTGTAACCTTAATTTCTAAGGTGTACCATGCCAAGACCATGAACATTTAAGTCTTTCAGGTAAACCAGGAACATCAATTAAGAAATTGAAAACCAGCCAGACATGGTGGCTCACGCCTGTAATCCCCGCACTGTGGGAGGCTGAGGTGGGTGGATCACCAGGTCAGGAGCTCAAGACCAGCCTGGCCAAGATGGTGAAACCCTGTCTCTACTAAAAATACAAAACAATTAGCTAGGCGTGGCGGTGGATGCCTGTAATCCCAGCTACTTGGGAGGCTGAGGCAGAGATTGCAGCAAGCAGAGATTGTGCCACTGCATTCCAGCCTGGACCAGAGCGAGACACGGACTCAAAACAAAACAGAAGAAATTGAAAACCATAAGATCCTATAAAAGACACGTCACGAAACCACTGCATGCTAGCCCTCCAAAACAAAGGGGTGCGCATCTACCCTTTGATCAGAGGGTCTTCACTGGGCAAGTCGAAGGGGACCATGGTGACCCGCCCCTGCTCACTCAGCCTCCTCTCTTCCCCTTGACACCTCCACGTTTTCCCACAGGTCTTGACCATATTGATTTGCCAATGTTCTCTTTTTGTTTACAGATTGTTCAATTTCCCTAAATAAAGGGTAGGCTGCACCCCAGGGAGCTGAGTCCTCAGGGAGCATCGCACTGCTTCGTACACAGGAAGCAAATGGCCAGGCTTGGTGATTTTCATCTCAACAGAAAACAGCTGTGCACACCTACCCCTGGGCTACATCAGGTGAATAACCTTGTGCCCGGTCTGGAGGAGCTCACTCTTTAGAGAAAGAGACAGGCACATAAATGATCATTTCCGTAGCACACTGTAGGTCCATGCAGGGCCGGGGAAACCCTCCTGATCCAGCCCCAAGGGCTCAGGGAGGTTGCTTGGAAGAGCCATGACCTTGAAAAGTAAGGAGGAGTTGAGTGGAGTTATCCAAGGGCAAGAGGGTGCAGTGAGCCCAGAGAAAGAGGCCAAGGACGGCAGCCAGTTACGTCTCCATCGGATCTCTTTGGCGGGAAAGTACCGCACCAGGTCACCACTGTCAGTGTGCAGGTGGACCACCTCGAATCCAAAATGATCCAAAATCCAAAACTTTTTTGAGCACCAACATAATGCTCAAAGAGAATGCTCACTGGAGCATTTGGGACTCCGGATTTTCATTTAGGATGCTCACCTGCTAAATATAAATATTTCAAAACCCCCCAAAATTCAAAATCCAAGACACCTCTGCTTTCGAGCATTCTGAATAAGGGATATTTCAGATATTAATCAACCTGTAATAAAATTCTAACAGCCAGCAGTCTGCTGGTGAAGGTTTTACAAGCAGGCCAATGAATATATCCATTCACTCAGTAAATACATGATGAGACCCTCCCAGGGGCAAGGCGCTGTGAGTCTATGTACATTTCGCACAAGCGGAGACATCCTGAGATGCTCACCCTCCAGATCTTTGCCTGGCTGGCTCCCATCACAGCTTTGTGACTGTCGGGTATTTTCTGGTTTATTTATTGTCTATACCCCTCTATGAGAACTTAAGATCTACGAGAGCAGGGGGCTTGCCTTTATGGCTCTAGTATACCCACGCACCTGGAACCATGCCAAGCACAGCCTCAGTGAATCAAATCATATTGAGGGAAGGTGTTCTCTTTCCGGGTCCATATAGGGGAGTAGTTTTAGGGGCAAGAACTTCCAGCACCATGCCCCCCTCCCATCTCTCTCCATCTGGGAGATTTAACGGTTTATGTTTGAATTTCGAGGGCATGGGAAGAAACTGAGTCAATCACTCCAGCGGAAGTTCTAAGGAACTCCTTTCATTGGCCTGGGGTCTTGGAGAAGGTGGGGGCTCCTCCCAGGTTAAAAGTCCCCTTCTTCCACACCCCTTCAGACTCCATGCTTGGGTCCCTTCCACCAACACGCCCTTCGTGGAAGCCGTCTTTTTCTCCCCTGGATCTCCCCTCTGGAGCCCCCTTCCACATTCTCTTGTGGAAGCCTGTCTTCCCTCCTAAACTCCACCTCTCTGTTCCCTTCCACTCAGGGTGGAAACTGCTTTCTTCTCCTGGATTCCATCTTTCTGGATTCTCTCACTCAGTGTGAGAGTTAGCGGTTTCCTTCTCTCTCCTCCGCTCTCTCTCTCTCTAAATAAATCACTTTCTACAAACACTTTTGAATCCGGCATTTACTGTGCACTGCGCCGTGGTCCCCTATCTCATTCTTGAGAGGGCAGGAGGCCAAGAACCTGGAGAAATGTCCTCTCAGGGAGGCTGAGGGCACCCTGAACCCCTGAACCCCAACATTACAGTATGAATATCATATATTCAGAGACAAAATGCCTACAAACAGCTCTAAGAGATCTAGAGATCTGGATGACAAGAAGTCACTCAAGTATATGTTTATATTAATTTAATAGAACATATTATTGCACAGTAAAAACTTTTCTGTTGGATAAATCCATACTGAAAACTGTAGCAGCAGTTGTCAACATAACTGTGACTTTTGTCTTAACTTCTATACCTTTATAGGTGTCTTTTAGTCATCAAGAGTTAAAAATATAGCTATCAAGCCAGGCATGATGGCTCACACCTGTAATCCCAGCACTTTAGGAGGCTGAGGCAGGTGGATCACCTGAGGTCAGAAGTTCAAGACCAGCCTGGCCAACGTGGTGAAACCCCATCTCTACTATAAATAATAAAAATTAGCTAGGCACAGTGGTACATGCCTGTAATCCCAGCTACTCAGTAGGCTGAGGCAGGAGAATTGATTGAACCTGGGAGGTGGAGGTTGCGGTGAGCCGAGATCGTACCACTGTACTTCAGTTTTGGTAACAGAGCGAAACTCCGTCTCTCTCTATCTCTCTCCATATATATATGAAATCAAAATCTGATTAATATGCTCAACTTTAGTAATCACTTTTACACTGTCCTGCTTGAATATGTAATAATAAATGTAGAAGCCAATATAAGAATGGCTTCGGCTCTCTTGAAAATGCTTCCAGTTAAACAGGATCAGAACCCATCTTAAAATTCGTGAACCAGTCATCAAATAAAATATATACTATATACCTACGAGAGGAGAGAGAGATAGAGTATGAAATTGATGAAATCTTACTAGGGAGTCCAGAGGGAAACGAGCATCTGAAAGCTACACAGAAACGATTTCGAAGATGCACCACCAGGCAGGGAATTCTGAAGCCTGGCAGGATGCCTTCTTGTGCTTCAGGAGACACAGAGCCAAAACCGGGGTCAAAGTGGCGTTACGCTTCGGAAAAACCGTTTTTCCAACCAGCAACTCTTTTCCCACCCCTCGCCAATTCTTGCCTCGTAACTTGAGTCCACTGCTTTCTTTTCATGCCCACCCGATCCAGGTTCTCAGTAACTGGAATCTAGACCATAGCCTGGTTCATCTCCCTCCTGCCTAACACATGGCACTACCCGGGCTCTGGGACTTAAAACCCTTCAGGGAGCCCCCCCGCCCTTAAAATCTAAGTCTGGGTGTCAATGTCACCTCCAATCAGCCCCATCTTCCCAACATATCCTCTGGCTGAACAAACCAGACTCCGAGTCACCACGTGTGCATCTTGGAACACCCTCTGATTCCTCAGGTTTGTATGAATCCTATGGGCTCTCTCAAGGCCTGCGTCAGACCCCACGTCTCCCCAAGACTCCCTGCTACCAACACTGATCTACTGCGACCTCCAGTTCCCTCGAACTCCCAAGAATTCGCTTCCAATACCACTCATTTGGCATGAATCCGTAGACCACTTTTTGTACCTGTTTAATTGTGTAACATTTTATCAAATGCTGCCTCGAATTCCCAACAAGCGGAGACTAGATGGTATCCCCCTCACAGAGCACAGGTAGGCAGTAAAAATGTTCTGATTAATTGTTTAAGTAAGAGGTTCGGGATGGGCTGTAATAGGGCTCTAAGTTGTCCATTTTCTTAAAATAAATACAGTGACAATTCCACTTAAGTGTTTTGTTTATTTGTGGGTTGTTTTTTTTTTTTTTTTGGCCAGGCATGGTGGCTCACGCCTGTAATCCCAACACTTTGGGAGGCCAAGGTGGGCAGACTACGAGGTCAGGAGATTGGTGAAGCAATGGCGAAACCTAACATGGTGAAACCTCACCTCTACTGAAATACACACACACACACACACACACACACACAATTAGCCAGGTGTGGTGGCATGCGCCTATAGTCCCAGCTACTCAGGAGGCTGAGGCAGGAGAATAACTTGAACCTGGGAGGCAGAGGTTGCCGTGAGCCGAGATTGTGCCACTGCACTCCAGCCTGGGCAAGAGAGCCAGCCTCTATCACATACACATACACAAAGGAAGTATAAGTTTTTACCAATTTGTGTAGCAGTTTTAAAAAGGTTTCGGTGACACAAAAGTCACTTGGAGATGCTACCAGATAGTCTTAGCATGCCTAGCCCCATCTGGAATTCAGGTAACCACAAAAAGCATGGTTTCACCCTGGAGTAAAGGATAACTCTGATTCTGTCAGCATAGCTCTCACTGTAGGTGGGGAAATATTAATAACGCATATCAAATATTAATAATATACGAAATGCCTGACAACTCTGCCAGTCACCTCTGCTACCTAACCCCACGTCTTTTATATATGTATATATATATAATGAATATCACTGAAGAAAACTGAATCACAAAATCTCCACATTAAAGCCAGTTAATGCCTTGATTTTAATCGAGATGAGAGGCAAGTCAGCTTCAGGTCAAGGCAGCTCAGCCCTGCCAAGCATTCTCCCCTGGGCAACACTGTCTCTCTGTCTGCCACAATGCAGGAGTCCCGTTGGAAGACTCGAGGTGCTATTTCTACATGTGGATCTGGTAGGAAACCAGGGAGGTCACTTCAGCTGCAGCCAGAGGCCAGTTGGGGAAGTAATGTCAGCTGGGCAACCCTTCCCTTTCCACCCCAGCTGACGCTAAACACAAAACCACAAAAACACACACACACATACATAGACATGAATATACGGTGTGTGTAAATATTTAAAAATACACACACATAAGGTATGTGTGTGTATCTATATTTGCATTTAAAAATAACGACTTGAGCAAGTAGTTTCACTTGCTAAAGCAATAAGAAGTATTTCCCATGCAACAACCCTTCATTTAAGAGTCCAGATGCAAACCGCTAAAAGAGCACAGCTAGGGGGAAAGAAAACACTCCAGATCGAGATTTTACTGGCAGTTCTACGGCCAGACATTACAACCTCATAATAAAGAGAACTGTCACTCAATTCAGTAACAAAGCCCCTCCACCCCCCTTCCCCAAGATATATATATATTTCAGACAACAGCTTCCTCAGTCCAAATTCCCTCTTTTGGCCAATAGCTCCCTTCTTCCCAGCAAAGGCTTTCTTATCTTTCTGTTCTTCTCTCTAACCTCTTCAAGTTCTCGTGAAAGTCACATCTGACTCCCGGGATGCTGTGCAATGGCTCCATTCTTGGGAGAGTGAGACGCTGCTGCCGTGATGGGCTGCTGCCTGCTCCGTAAAAGCAATGTCTGAAATCAAGTCATCACCTCTTTCGTGATGAGAATGAAGGGAAGAGAATCCTCAGAGGCAGCGAGGTGCCTGAGAGGGGGCCGAGAGGGCACACATATTCTCCCTCCCTCTCCTTCTCCAAACCAGCAGCCTCCTCTGTTCGGTTCGATGTCAGCAATTGAGGAAAACTGGCTTATGTTAACTCTCTACTGTTCTGTTTTCTTAAGTGTTTCTTGCAGAAGTCTTATGACGGACAGGCAAGGGTGGGAGGTGGAAATGAAGTTGCTTTGAAAGTTTCCGATTATTCCAAATCATTAGAGAGAAATTTAAAAAATTCTAGGTTGGTGCTCCCCGCCCCCACCCCCACCCCACCCTGTATTCTGGGAAAGTTCAAAGGAATAGGGGGCCATAGGTCAAAGGGCAAATGCTTCCCGGTGTCCAACCTGGCTCTCACCAAGGGGCGTGGCTCTAACACATGACTTCAGCCGTTATGGAAGGGAGAGACTGCTGTGTGGAGGCCAGTGACAACACCCCCTTTTTCTCTGACTCTGTCGCCCAGGCTGGAACGCAGTGGCAAGATCTCAGCTCACTGCGACTTCCACCTCCCGGGTTCAAGTGATTCTCCTGCTTCAGCTTCCCGAGTAGCTGGGATTACTAATTTTTGTATTTTTAGTAGAGATGGGGTTTCTCCATGTGGGCCAGGCTGGTCTCGAAGTCCTGACCTCAGGTGATCCGCCCACCTCAGCCTCCCAGAGTGCTGACACCACACGTGTGAGCCACCGTGCCCGGCCTCCAACCATTTTTAAACCAGACTATTTAAAATATCAGACTGGTGGGGCCCCTTACGAACTCAGAGCCAAAGATTCCCATCTGATCGCCAGCAGAGGGGAAGACCTGGGACGGGGAGGGCCCTTTTTATTTGCAGTCACCCCAGAACCAAACCCTGATGGGTTTCATCAATAGAAGAAAACCCTTTTCTCAAGGAACCAGATTTTCATGTCAAACTCTCAGGGCCACCAAAACCAGAGCTGTCAATCAATGAAGCACACCAGGCACCACTGCCTGGAGGTGTTCTGTGAAGGGATATCTGAACGGGATGAGACCAAAACGCAGAATAAAGAGCTGGCGCCGTCTTGCCCACTCTCTCCCTCATTCTTTCATACCACCACGTGGGGCGCATACGTGCCTAACTGTTAGCAATTTATTTTCCTATGGAATGTTAAGAAACGTTAATGTTCTAGGTGATCCTCAGTTCCAACTGTCCAAGGTCCAAAGCTCCCTGACCTCGAGTGATTTGATTATCTAGATGAATGCAAAACTAAGGCCAAGGTTAGACGGGCCTTCTCCTCAAAGTCAGTGTCAGTCATCTAAGGAACCAGAAAGTTTCGGGGGGGATTGTTTGTTTTGAAACAGAGACTTGCTCTGTTGCCCAGGCTGGAGCACACTGACATGATCTCAGCTCACTGCAACCTCTGCCTACTAAGTTCAAGTGATTCTCCTGCCTCAGCTTCCCAAGTAGTTGGGATTACAGGCGCCCACCACCATGCCCAGATAATTTTCGTATTTATAGTAGAGATGGGGTTTCACCATGTTGGCCAGGCTGGTCTTGAACCCCTGACCTCATGATCTCCCTGCCTGGCCTCCCAAAGTGCTGGGAGTACAGGCGTGAGCCACTGCGGCTGGTTGCAGCCAGACAGTTTATAAAGCATGCATGAGAAAAGGCAGTCAAGTAATTAAGTCAAGATTCTCACAACTGTCTGCCCACACATTCCCCTTCCTTTCAGCAGAGTAAGTGAAGGAAAATGTTTTTCATTGAAAATCTTTCCTTTCCTTCCTATGGCTGCTTTTATTTACCTTGTAAATCCCAGCCACAAATTCTGCTTTAAAGAGCCCTCACTTTCAACTCTGCCTTAAAACAACTTCGGGTTGTAGCCTCGGTCACCAGGTCCTTTCTTCTTCTGGACTTGCTGGTTCCCTTGAGATACAGAAACGAGAAAGGAAATGTCTGCCTGCCGGACATCTGACCTGGGAGCCAGCGTGCAGGCCACTTGTTCACGCGGCTGTTAGTGACCTCCAGGAGAGCACCGACCCTGAGATTGTTTATCAGGGAAAAAAATCCCATCAATCTAATTCAGACTCTGACTCTGCATTCTGGTCCAGAGACTGGCTAACAGGGGTAGACGGATGCCCTGAACACATATGCCACACTTCGCGTGTTTGGGCATTTTTTTGAGCAGCGGGCCCACTGTTGTCCTGGGACGCTCATGCCGGGCGCCTTCTGTTAATACCTGCCCCTCTAGGTCCACTCTTCAGTCTCTGCTCTGGGCCAGAGGGCAGACGAATGCAAGCTGCCGTGACAGACTTCCTCCTGGCTTCAGGATGGGCTCAGTCCCTTGGAGAGCTCAGAAGGAGATGGGAGAGGACGAGGCATTTGTTCTCCTGGCCCCAGTCCCACGAGGCCACGGAAGGCGGCCGTGCCTCTCCGCTGACACTCCGCTCTCGGCAGCGGTTCTTCCTCTGGGTTGCGGTCACGGCTTCCCCTCCCACCCCCAGGCCTCCCCCAGTGGCAGGCAGGAGCCACCTGCGACAGCTTTGTAAACAGTCCTTTCAAAAACTCTTCATTAGACGGAATGCGCCATCTGCTTTCTGCCAGGAATGCAAGGATATTCAAGGAGTTGATGACCCTAAAGAGCTATGAATATTTACATGCTAAAGGCACCTGTATACACTGGAAGGAAACTGAACATAGAGAGAAGCAAAAAACCTAAAAGATATTTTCTCTTCCTTTCCATCCTTTGCTTGATAGACTCTCTCTAAGCCCATGCCTTTAGTGAACCCCAAGCACTAGGCATGGGGACTCCTCCCTGTCCATGGACGCTGCCTTTCTCTCTCCCCTGGTCATGAGCTTAGGTGATGGGCCAACAGCATCTTACCAGGAGCTTCCTATCTCTCACCCAGGAGACTGTGACCAGAACGGTCCCCACCTCACAGGGGACTGGAAGAAGAAATGAGGTAATGTGGTCAGGCATGGTGGCTCATTCCTTGGGAGGCTGAGGCGGGCAGATCACCTGAGGTCAGGAGATCCAGACCAGCCTGGCCAACATGGGGAAACCCTGTCTCTACTAAAAATACAAAAATTAGCCGGGTGTGGTGGCGGGTGCCTGTAATCCTCAGCTCCTCCAGAGGCTGAGGCAGGAGAATCACTTGAACCCGGGAGGCAGAGGTTGCAGGGAGCTGAGATCACGCTACAGCACTCCAGCCTGGGCGACAGAGCAAGACTCAGTAAAGGAAGGCTGGGTGCAGTGGCTCACCCTGTAATCGCAGCACTTTGGAAGGCCAAGGTGGGTGAATCATGAGGTCAGCAGTTCCAGACCAGCTTGTCCAACATGGTGAAACCCCATCTCTACTAAAGATACGAAAAAATTAGCCAGGTGTGGTGGCACATGCCTGTAGTCCCAGCTACTCAGAAGGCTGAAGCAAGAGAACTGCTTGAACCAGGAGGCGGAGGTTGCAGTAGCTAAGATCATGCAATTGCACTCCAGCCTGGGCGACAGGATGAGACTCCATCTCAAAAAAAAAAAAAAGAAGTGAGGTAACGCAGGCAATCTGCAGGCCGGCGCCTGGCAGCCTGAGCAGTGTCCATGTGGCTCCCGTCCATTCAGGCCCCACCCTCTGGCTCTGCACCACAGCTGCCGCCCTCTGCCCACTGGGTCCCTCGATGAGTGACCGGGTTTGGACATAACTTGCTAGATTTCACATTAGTGCCCCTCCAGGACAGAACTTCCACTGTCTGTCTTCTGGACACTGGTGCCCCAACCTCAGTCCAGTGAAAATCACCTTGTGCGGGACACATGCACATACTTACACATGCACCCACACATGCACACACCCACACGCACACACCCACACGCACACACGCCCACCCGCACACGCACACACGAGCACACCCACACACGAGCACACCCGCACACGCACACACCCGCACATCCACACACCCACACACCCGTACACGCACACACCCGTACACACACACACCCACATATGCACACACATGCACACCCACACCTGCACACCCACACACACCCGCCCGCACACGCACACACGAACCCGCACATGCACACACGAACACACCCACACACCCACACATGCACACCCGCACACGCACACACCCACACCTGTACACGCACACACCCGTACATGCACACACATGCACACCCACACCCACACACGCACACATGAACACACCCACACCCCCACACATGCACACACCCGCACACGCACACACCCACACCCACACACCCACACACGCACACACCCGCACACACACACACGCACACACATACATGCACACACGTGCTCACTGGGTCAGGGGACGGGACGCACGCTACCTAGATCTGGCCCATCCTCTCCTAGACATTGACCCACTGCTGTTAAAACATCCAGAATAGTCAGGTGTTTGCTGGTCTTCAGTGGGTTAGCAGTAGCATGTCTGCATTCAGAAACCAGCATATTGACTCTGCATCATAAGCTCTTGATGCTCACCGCCTAGTATTTGACTTGGGCTCCTCTCAGAAACACAGGAACTGGTAGAAGTTTGAAGAGAGACTAGAAAGGGTGGGAACGGCATGATTAAATGTGGGCAAAGTCTGTGCACGTTTTCCAGGGAGGAGGAAGAGGGAATGGTTTTGAAAGCTCTGTGGCAAAGCAGCAATAAAATATCACTAATTGAGGAATGAATCATCAGGAAAAAAATCATTATGGGGAAGTCTTAGATGAAAAACCTCAGAACAAGCATTCCAAGTAGAAAGTAGTTAAAATGGGCTTGTCTCTGAGATGTTCATACACAGTGAAATCCTGCATTCACCCACCACGAGTTTCCCACAATCAAGTTAAACTAAACTCATAGAACACAAATCAGTTCCGTTTCTTCTTCGTCTTACACCTTGAATCACAATCCAGACAGGCTTCGGCGGCCCCAGAGATGGACAGAGAGTGGCTGCGCCACAGGAGGCAGGCAACAGGCGGAACTCCCCAGTCTTGGCACAAGCGGGCATTGAGTACCCCCAGTCACCGCTGATAACAAAGTCCCAGAAGTCTGTGAGGAGCAGCCTCTGCCCTTCCCGACAACCCAGATACCTTCACGTCCACGGCCCCATCCCACCACTCTGCAGCATTCCCACCCCCAGCCGTCCTTGCCCACCAGGAAAAAAGAAAACCCATCACGGTTCAGATATATATCCAGGGAAGACACAAGATGTCACGGGGACCTTACAGGATTTTTTCTTTTTCTTTTTTGAGACGGAGTTTTGCTGTTGTTACCCAGACTGGAGTGCAATGGCACGATCTCAGCTCACCGCAACCTCCGCCTCCTGGGTTCAAGCAATTCCCCTGCCTCAGCCTCCCGAGTAGCTGGGACTACAGGCACGCGCCACCATGCCCAGCTAATTTTTGTATAGTAGAGACGGGGCTTCACCCTGTTGACCAGGATGGTCTCGATCTCTTGACCTCGTGATCCACCCGTCTCGGCCTCCCAAAGTGCTAGGATTATAGGCGTGAGCCACCGCGCCCAACCGACCTTACAGGATTTTAAGGACGGCCACACCATTGCATCAATCCTTTCTCTGCCACTTCGTAGCCGTGAGATCTGGCAAGTGGCTTGACCTTCCTGAGCCACAGTTTCCTTGTCTATAAAACTGCAGTGACAATCCCTCCCTAGTGGGGTTGATGTGAGGACTGGCTAAGGTCGTGCATGTAGCACCTTTGAGCACAACGGCTGAGGGCGGCCGGGAGCGCTCTTACGTACCTGTCCTGGCACACAAATGAGTAGTGGGTGCTGTTCCTACCAGGTCAGTCGAAGAAGCAGGTTCTCTTCAGAGAAGGGCACCATTGAGAAAGCATGGGTGGAGGACAGAAGGAATCTTCGCAGTCACGGGACCCATCTCATATTGTGTGCCACCCATGTATCCATTCTGCTGGATTGATGGGTGTGCATCTTGTAGGAAGCCTTGTCTCCACAACCGGGCACAAACTGGGCAGAAGTTGTCGGTGTATCCCACAGGGCCTGACTGCCTCTTTGGGTCTCATTCATTCATTCACACTGATTCCTTCACAGGAGGTTGCTTGGGGTGAGGATGGAGACCACAGCCTCTGAAGTCAGTCCACCTGGAGCCCAAACCCAGCTCTGGCAACTTTTGGCAACCTACTTCACGTTCTGTGCCAGTCTCCTGCCCCACTAAGGAGTAACCTATTTCTGCCTTTGATTTGCTGGCTGAAATAATAACATAAACTATACCCAGTCTAGTTGTGTTGGGACGTTACTGCAGAGCTCGCCTTGAACATATTTTGTAGATGAGCTTTTCAAACGCACTGTCCAGGGGCAAGCGCTCAGCACGGTGACGCAGCGTCATTCTTTCCATGTGTCTCGAAGCCTTCCCACGTGGACCAGATCTTAACATAACTCCCTCCATTCCCAATGGTCTTTCCAAGGAATGAGGGAAACTCATGCAGTTTTGCAAATTCTTCCACCATTACCAGTGAAAACCTCCTCCCTTCAAGATGCCTAGAATTAAATTTCTTTTTTTTTTTTTTTTTTTTTTTTTTTGAGACAGAGTCTCACTCTGTCGCCCAAGCTGGAGTGCAGTGGTGCAATCTCAGTTCACTGCACGCTCTGCCACCTGGGTTCAAGTGATTCTCCTACCTCAGCCTCCCAAGTAGCTGAGACTACAGGCACCTGCCACCACACACGGCTAATTTTTGTAATTTTAGTAGAGACGGGGTTTCACCATATTGGTGAGGCTGGTCTTGAACTCCTGACCTTAGGTGATCCACCCACCTTGGCCTCCCAAAGTTCTAGGATTACAGGCATGAGCCACCGTGCCTGGTCCTTTTTTTTTTTTCTTCTTTTTCTGAGACAGGGTCTCTCTCCACTGCAGTGGTGCAATCATAGCTCACTTGTAACCTCAAACTCCTGGTCTCCAGCCTTAGCCTCCTGAGTAGCTGGAATTACAGCTATGTACCACCATGCCCAGCTAATTTTAACAACTTCCTCCTCCTTTTCCTCCCCCTCCTCCTCCTCCCTTCTCCTTCTCCTTCCCTTCTCTTCTTCTTCTTCTTGAGATAGGGTCTCACTGTGTTGCCAAGGCTGGTCTTAAACTCCTGTCCTCAGGCAGTTCTCCTGCCTCAGCTTCTCTAAAGGCTGGGATTACAGGCATGAGTCACCATGCCTGGCCTAAAATTAAGTTTCAGAGGCCTAGTGTAAATAATATTTGCATTCTGTCTCCAATTAAAATGCTATCCTTGTCTGAAGAGAGGGCACTACTTAGCCATTCTTGCAGACCACAGACCCCCTGGAAGATGCAGCATACAGCCCTCAGTTTCCCAGAGAATCCCAGGGCGGCATCCCCGGGAACCTCTGATCAGTCCTGGTAAAGTCATGGGAGGTGATGGGAACAAAGGATGGACATTAATTTATTTCCTCCTCGGCGGTTTCCTCTCCACAAACGACACTGCCCTGCTGTCAGAGGGCACTGCGACCTGCCACCGCATGCTAGCAGGACACGTGATGAGCTGGTCTGATTGGTCATAAGATGGTAAAACCATGGTGGTGTGCAGCCATAATCCCAGCTACTTGGGAGGCTGAGGTGGGAGGATTGCTTGGGCCTGGGAGGTCCAGCCTGCAGTGAGCCCTGTATTCTTGCCCAGGTGACAGAACGAGAACCTGGGGAAAAAATGATCAAAACAAAGACTGGGAAAACTGAGCTGACTTTAAGAGAAAGCAGAACCAGACTCAGTCTGGATTTCACCACCTCACCCCCAGTAATCCAGGCTTCTCAACGGAGTCGCCAAATGTTGTTTGGGAATTGGAGGTAAGCACACTTTTTCCTCCAGGTCTGCTTACCCTCCAGAGGGAAGGCAGCGATCCGAGGCTTCATGTCCTCACTGGAAGGCCGGGCTCTCGGTTTCCACTCAGCTTCTCTCACGAGGATAAGAGGAACCATAGCCCAGAGCTGCCGCGCTGGCACTCCGCCCCTGTCCCAGGCACAGCGAGTGGCTCTCCCTGGATCTCCAGAGGCCTCCTTACTATTTGTTTTTGGTCACTATTTGCACATCTATCTCCATTTCATGGAAGCAGAATCCTTTTCCATCTTTGCATCTCCTGTTCTGAGTATGGCTCCAGGCTGGATGTGAGCTTTGGACCATATTTTACAACCCCTGATTTAAGAGAAAAATGATCCAGAGAAGATAAGATGTACTAATTCTGCTATTAAAAACAACAATAACAAACAGCCGGGCGCGGTGGCTCAAGCCTGTAATCCCAGCACTTTGGGAGGCCGAGGCGGGTGGATCACGAGGTCAAGAGATCGAGACCATCCTGGTCAACATGGTGAAACCCCGTCTCTACTAAAAATACAAAAAATTAGCTGGGCATGGTGGTGCGTGCCTGTAATCCCAGCTACTCAGGAGGCTGAGACAGGAGAATTGCCTGAACTCAGGAGGTGGAGGTTGCGGTGAGCCGAGATCGCGCCATTGCACTCCAGCCTGGGTAACATGAGTGAAACTCCGTCTGAAAAAAAAAAAAAAAAAAAAACCCTCTGGGCTGGGCCGGTGGCTCACGCCTGCAATCCCAGCACTTTGGGAGGCCAAGGTGGGCAGATCATCTGAGGTCAGGAGTTCCAGACCAGCCTGGCCAACATGGGGAAACCCTGTCTCTACTAAAAATACAAATATTAGCTGGGCGTGGTGGTGCATGCTTGCAGTCCCAGCTGTTTGGAGGCTGAGGCAGGAGAACTGCTTGAACCCTGGAGGCGGAGGCTGCAGGGAGCCGAGACCACACCACTGCACTCCACCCTAGATGATAGAGCGACACTGTTTCAAAAAGAAAAAAACAAAACAAGCCTCTAAAAGTCATCTAGAGCCTTTCTTGAATTCCTAATTCTACCTTAGGTTGCAGGCAGGGAAAAAAAAGGTTTTTTGTTTTTTTTTTTTTTTGAGACAGAGTTTCACTCTTGTTACCCAGGCTGGAGTGCAATGGCGCGATCTCGGCTCACCGCAACCTCCGCCTCCCAGGTTCAGGCAATTCTCCTGCCTCAGCCTCCCAAGCAGCTGGGACTACAGGCACGTGCCACCATGCCCAGCTAATTTTTTGTATTTTTAGTAGAGACGGGGTTTCACCATGTTGACCAGATGGTCTCGATCTCTTGACCTCGTGATCCACCCGCCTCGGCCTCCCAAAGTGCTGGGATTACAGGCTTGAGCCACCGCGCCCGGCCGAAAAAAAAGGTTTATGAGGAAGAGAGATCTCGAATGATGATTTTGCATCAGGCAGCAACCGGAATCACAGACCCACATTTCAGAGACTCCATCCTTTTCTGCGGACCCTTGAGAATCGGAGCGCAGCCCCAGGTCTGCAGTGCTGGGTTTGCATCCATGTTTGCACCTCTGTTTTTGCTGCTTGAGAGCTTAGTTCCTGTTTTGCTTTAGAATTTAGTTCTTCCAGTTCAGGTGACCCCAAAGCACCCATTCACTGCTCCACTGACACAGCCAACTCCGAGATGCTTTATAGCTGGGTCCTGTCACCCACACATCCCACCCCGTCTTCCTAGTGACAAACAGTGGCTGGGACACAGGTGGCTACACAGACATCAGCGTGGTCTTAGGGGAGGTATGAAGGACTTGACTGTGTTGACTGTTTCTTTCAATACCAGAGAGAGAAGGCAGCAGAAACCTGGCACTCCCACCACTGGTCTGCAGGCAGGTTAGAGAGATTCAAAAAACACACAACTGGGTGAGGAGAGGAGTCACAGCCCAACCCAAAAGCAGTGACCAGAAGCGGGGAGGTGGGTGGGCTGCTGGGCCTGCCAGGGTCGGTAGTGACTGGCTTGCTTCACTTCGTGTTTTCCCAGCACGCCGGACAGAAATGATGGGCTGTTTGCAAACAAAATGCAGAAACAGGAAATGTTCAACCTAAGGCTATAATTAGTCTGTCAGTGCTCTGTGTCCGTGATATGTGTACAAAGAGAAATGCTTCCTGCTCAAGGGACTTTCTCTTCCACCTCTGTCTTCTCTTTCCAAAATCGGCTTGAATCATAGCAGGCAATGGGGAAGGCAGTCTTCAGCAAGTCATTTGGTAAGCCTGACTCATGGCATGCCTCTATCAACTGAGCCGTAGGACCATGAATCGTTTTATTACCAACCGTTCCAAACATTGATGCAAGTAATAACCCCAACAAAATTACAGTGTGGGGAGATTTAATTCTCTGCCCTTATTTGTAGGCTAAGGACGCTACCATCGCTCCTAACTGGGCTCGCGTCATATTTGATGAATGTTCAAACATGATTGGACCAGTAGTATTTTCTCTGAAAACTGCAGTGATTACTCATTAGTAAATGGGGGCCCTTGGGCAAAGAATCTGGTCAGAAGACTGAGTACCATGTTACCAACAGATGCAAGAAATTAATCCTAAAGTTTGGCACTTAGAATGGGGATTAAAGTGCTGCAATTAAAACGTACATGTACAAGATGACATCCATTACGACTCCTAAAATATTTATTTGACCTTTCCATTACAAGCAGTCTAGTCTAGACTAAAAGAAATTGAAAGCACATGAAGATGTAGCTCTACGCCTTCAGGAATACACAGGGAAAGAGGGAGGAAGGGAGAGAGGGAGCAAGAGAAGGTGAGACCAACAGCCAGAGAGCAAAGAACCCGGCTGGCATGTGCGTCTAGAGCCTGGGATTTCTCCTTGGACCCGTCACTGATGGGTGGACTTTGGACAAATTCAGTCACCGCTGGCCCTCTTTCCTCGCTGCAGAGCAGTGCTCTAGCAAGGCTGCTTCGTTTTTCTGGAGCTTTCTTGCAGGCTGAACAGCTGCTGTCTTCTTATCCCTATAAACCACCATGGGTAGTGTCTTTCTCACACCTGGAGCACACCCTGGGGTGAAGAGAGAGGGCTTGAGAATGACACTGCCTGGGCTGGAGTGGGCCCTGGCACTTGCTGCAAGACCTCGGCCAAGATCCTCACGTTCTTGGAATCTCAGTTTCCTCGCTTGTAAAATGGATGGTTGAGGATCAAATGTGTTGAATCATACAAAACCCTCAGGACAGCTCCTGGCCCGCAGGAGGCACTCGCAAATATTAACCAGCATCGTTTATGTAAAATGTCCCTGGGGGAACCTCAGGTATTCATATCATACCTTGAAAACATGAAAAATGATTTGGCTTCTTCTAGGTAAGAAGGAGATGCATACCTATGACTTGGCCATCAACCCAACTGCCACCCCAGAGAAACTTATCTGTGCGCAAAAGGGAGCGTGATCAACAGCGTTCACTGCGGCAACATTGGCAAGAGCAAAGTCTGGGAATGACGGCACGGGACAGAGTGAACAGCTGCGCTGTGAAATGTCCATGTGCTGGAATACTATTAATATATATATATATATATACTCTCAAATATATACTATTGAGTGAGAAAAGAAATGTTGCAACAGGAAAGGAAGCATGATCCCATTTGCATGCTTACATCATAAAAGTATAAAAGCACACACTCAGATAACAAGCGCCATATTCAAAATAATAGCTACCTCTAGTATAGATGAGATAAAAGAAGGAAATGCGGAGATGTCAACTGTTCTGTCATGCTTTACTTCTTTAAAAACAGCAGAAAAAAGTGCCAAAACATTAAGATTTGATAAAATCTTTCTAATATCATTCCATTTCCATTTTGCATGCATAAAATATCGTTCAGTTTGAAAACGCCTCTGAGCTATACTTTTGTTTGTGATATCTGTCCTCTGTGATGTTCTGCTAACATAAGGTCATGCACGTGGATGTGGAATATTGTTTTGAGTTTTTTCTTCCAGCTTCCCTTTCTTGGACAATTCATTCTAAAAGCTTTTCCTATTATAACTCCTAATTGACTAAAAATTATCATTTTAGCTCCGCTAACCAATATTGTGCGTCAATTATGTTTAGATAATAGGTCATTCTCTCATTAAAAAAGCATTTACGCCAGGCGCAGTGGCTCACGCCTGTAATCCTAGCACTTTGGGAGGCTGAGGTGGGTGGATCACCTGAGGTCAAGAGTTCAAGACCAGCCTGGCCATCATGGTGAAACCCCAACTTTAAAAAAAAAAAAATCATTTATGAGCTGGGGCCAGTGGCTCACGCCTGTAATCCCAACACTTTGGGAGGTCAAGGCGGGCAGATCACCTGAGGTCAGGAGTTTGAGACCATCCTGGCCAGCATGGCGAAACCCTGTCTCTACTAAAAATACAAAAATTAGCCAGGCATGGTGGCGTGTGCCTGTGGTCCCAGCTACATAGGAGGCTGAGGCAGGAGGATCGCTTGAACTCGGGAGACAGAGGTTGCAGTGAGCCGAGATCATGCCACTAGACTCCAGCCTGGCAACAGAGGGAGATTCTGTCTCAAAAAATAAATAAGTAAATAAAAATTAAAAAGCAGGTATGTAGCCCCGTGGGTATGCACAGCTCTGTGCCAGGCGCAAGAGCCAGAAAACACTAACAGAGTTACATTATGAAAGGAGACCAGGTACAGCAGTTTGGCTAAAATTTAAAATATTTGGGTAACTCAGTTTGTATTTTAAAATAATACAATTCTAGAGTTCTTAAAAATCGCTAAGAAAAAAACAAATATCCTAATGGAAGAAAGAATAAAGAACACAGAAAAAATTCAGCAGCATAATTTAAATGGCTGATAGACACATGAAAACATTCAACCAAATGAGCAATAAAAGGAAAAATCTTTTAAAAGTGAGATATAATTTTAAACTATCAAATATGCAAAGATCACATTCCTTATCGGCATGGGCTCCAGAAACTGCGAATTCACACGGTGCTGGTGTCGAATCTGGCATTGTGTATGAAGTGCCTTAAAAACACCAAAACACCTCGGCTGCTAGAATTATATACTAAGAAAATAAATGGAGATGTGTACAAAGATTTATGTGCAAAGCTATTCACGGCAGCATCATTTATCACAGAAGAACACTTAAATGCACAACAATAAGGTATTCATTAAATAAAACATAATCCCCATAATGTAGTGATCTGCAGTCTTCACGGATACGTATTTTTCAGTTCATAGTAAATGACGCAGGAAAATGTCCAGGAGATAATGTTAGTGAAGAAAATGCTGCATACACACAGGAATCTAACTCTGTAAAATAACTACAGAGGCATGAAAAAGATGAGACGGAAGCACACTAACAAGCCACCAGTGGATATCCCTGACTCCTGGAGTCCTGGGCGTCTTTTTCCTTTATACCCTGATAGAGTCTCAATGTTTTTAATGGGCTGGATTTGCAATTAGAAGAAAACATAAGTTATCAGATAATGACAGAAATTTAGATCTAGAAGGGACTCTTCATTTTTATAGATGGGAATAGGTTAAGGGAAGGTCACATACCCACTACTGAGTGGCTGAATGTGTTTCTCCAGACAGCCGCGTCCAGAGGGAGACCCAGAGAAGATCAGCAAGGCCACTCTGGGCCCCAGGGGTGCTGGCAGAACAGAGCTTCCCAACCCAGATTCGGACACTGAGTCTAGCGCTGCTCTGGGCAAGGCTGGCGCTCTCTCACTTCATACTCTCAGTCGCTTTGAATATTCATCCATCTGTGCTCATCTCAATGACCGGGAGAAAAAGGCAGCTAAAGAGAGACTGTATTGCTTTTGGCATCGCCACCTTAAAAATTTGCTTATACTGCAACTGTAGGTAGAAACTAATGTAGTATTTTTTTAAAATTTTGTTTTGTTTTGTTTGAGACGGAGTCTCCCTGTCGCCCAAGCTGGAGTGCAGTGGCACAATTTTGGCTCTCTTGCAACCTCCGCTTCCAGGGTACAAGCAATTCTCCTGACTCAGCCTCAGAGTAGCTGGGACTACAGGCGCATGCCACCATGCCCAGCTAATTTTTGTATTTTTAGTAGAGACAGGGTTTCACCATGTTGGCCAGGATGGTCTCAATCTCCTGACCTCGTGATCCACCCGCCTCGGCCTCCCAAAGTGCTGGGATTACAGGCGTGAGCCACTGCGCCCAGCCTGTAGCATGGTTTTTAAAAAGTGATAGACGCTCAGGGGTTCAGAAATCATTAAATTCAATTAAAAATCAGATACCAGTGCAAATACGACACAGAGCCAGCCTGCAGCGACACAAACAACAGACCAGCAAGTGATGGCACAGGGCTCCCGAGCAGCAGGCTGATGAGCAAGCATGCAATTTGTAGGTGTTTTAGAAAAAGACACACACACAACACCTACCATGTATTTCTCCTTCAGCTCCAATGTTTGTCCCAAGTAGTTTGTGCTAATCCAACGTGGAGACTCCAGTTCTACAGAAGGGATGTGAGGTATCTAGGCATTTATCCGCGTTAGGAGACAAAGCTTGGCTTCAGAGTTATTTTCATTTAAAGAGAGCTCCCACAATTCTTACAATAGAAAGGAGAGGAAAAAAAAGGAGAAAGAGAAAAACCTGGCGAGGGGAGAGGACCTCTCTTCTAGGGCTGGCGGCTCTCCTGACAGAGAACTGGGGCAGTTTCTAGGGTAGGTCAGATCCTTCCCACTGAGTCCTCCTCAATAGTCTTCTCAATGTTTGCCTGAAGCAGGAGTTTGCTGACAAAGTGCTTTCAAACCATTGTATGAAGGCTCCCAGTGGAAGGTATCAAAGGGAAACACTAAGGTTTGTTCAGCCAGGGCTCTCCTGCTCTGTTACTGATGCCTTTGAGCACCTCAGAGGGGCACAAAGGGAAGAAAGTCTGGACCAAAATGTGCTTTTTTCCTTTCCCATTCACGTATCAAGACTTGCAGAGGGAGGCCACGAGTGCGTCTGGAAGGGCCGCTCGGGGCACAGCTGAGCCATATTTTATTTCCGCCTTTCTTTGCATTCACCTCCCTAGATGCGCAGACACAGAAACAAGAGCTACTTAGAAGAAAAGTAAGAAGGCAGTCTTAAGTGCTGCTGTAGAACTCGAAGGAAGCCAGGCTGATAAAGTTCGAGGCTATAAGGTTATGGCAAGAATCACAAAAGGGAGAGATAGGGAGACTCTACTCTGCATAGCACAGTAAAACAATTCCCTCCTCACTCATAAAACCGCTGGCAGCTCTCAAATGGAGCCCTAGGATCTCGTTAAAACCAATATTTCAAATACTGAGTCGGCTGAATCATCCTACTTCAACTGGCTGGCCTTCCCTCGGCTTACCGCCTTCGTATTTGTATGAGTTTTGTCCAACCCGAAGGTTTCTGAAACCTGCCCATCCCAGGCCATGAGGTGGGTTTGTGATCCGCGCCCTGCTTCAACATGATGAGAATATTCACTCGAGTTTCTATTTAAACCGCTTCAGAATTACATCATTTCTACATTGAACTCTACTGGGCTGTTACTTTAGTATCAGGATTTAGAGGTAATAAACATTTTTAACTTAATTATAATTATTTCAGCAGTTGCCAGAGTCCTTGGGCCTCGATCTCATCATGGGTAAACCGAAGACTCAGTGCCTTACCTTTCCCCTATAGTTTGTGATCCTGATACCAGACAAGGCAGAACTCATGCCAAAAAGTAGTAAGCCACACAGCACTGTCATACAAAAAGCCACAATTTACAGCAAAACACTTGTGAATATTTTTATACCAGATACATGGCAACTGCTTTCAAAAACGCAAAACCACATGAGCTGCAAGAAGAAATAGCCAAACCAGGCACCATGGCTCACGCTTATAATCCCAGCACTTTGGGAGACCGAGGCAGGCAGCAGCCAACATGGCGAAACCCCGTCTCTACTAAAAATGCAAAAATTAGCCGGGCATTGTGGTGAGTGCCTAGAATCCCAGTTACTTGGGAGACTGAGGCCGGAGAATCGCCTGAACCCAGGAGGTAGAGGTTGCAGTGAGCCAAGATCGCGTCACTGCACTCCATCCAGCCTGGGCAACAGAGCGAGACTCCATCTCAATTAAAAAAAAAAAAAAAAGAAGAAGAAGCAATAGAAACACACTCAAATTAGGAGGTTTTACCCTAGGGCTAGAACTGCAGTAAGGTGAAAAGGCACTCTCCTTGGGCACACATGGCAAAAACTCAGGAACCAAAATAAATAATGTTTTAATGCAATGCTTTAAAAAATAAAAATGCAAAAAATTATGATAAATAAAATGTGAACATTTTATATTTTTTATAAAGACAAGATGCAGTATAACTCATTTTTCCTTTTGCCCTAGGTTTCTGCAGGGCTCTTCATGATGCTGCTTCAATCTGCCACTCTTAGTCCAAGGTGCTTCAGGAAGATTAAAAAAAAGAAGATAAAACTAGAGTAGACCTAAATAACGTGCTGAGTAAAACAGACCTTCTAGTGTTCTGGGACCACTGGATTTCTACACACATAGGAGTGGAGCTGGACCCCTACCTCACACTATACAAAGAAATTAACTCAAAATGGCTAAAGAACCCAAATAGGGAGATCTAACTATTAAATTCTCAGGAGAAAACATACAGGTAAATCTTCCCCACTTAGGATTTGACAACAGATTATTAAATATGACACTAAAAGCACAAGCAACAGAAGAAAAGATAAGCTGGACTTCACTAAAATTAAAAGCTCTTGTGCATCGAAGGACATTATCAAAAAGGTATGAAGACAAACTATAGGCAAACTATAGACGAAAGTATTTACAAATCATATATATGATAAATGTTCAGTATCCAGAATATATAAAGAACTCCTAAAACTCAACAATAAAAAGATAATGGACAAAGAATTTGAATAGACGTTTTTTTCCAAAGAAGATATTCAAATGACCAATAAACATCTGAAGAGATGATCAACATCATCTCTTAGTCACTAGCGAAATGGAAATCAAAGTCACGACCTACCACCTCGTATTTACTAGAATGCCTAGAACAGATTTAAAAAAAAAAAAAAAAAAAGGAAAATAAATACTGGTGAGAATGTGAAGAAACTAGAAGCCTGATGTATTGCTGATGAGTAAAATGGGCACCTGCTGTGGAAAACAGCTGGACAGCTCCTCAGAAAGCTAAACATACAATTATTGCATGACCAGCAATTCCACTCACAGTTGTAAACCCAAAAGAACTGAACACAGAGACTGAAACAGATACTTGAATGCCAATGTTCATAGCAGCATTACTCATAATAGCCACAGGTGGAAACAACCCAAGCGTTTGTGAACGGATACATGAATAAAGAAGTATGGTCTACATAACACGTCAATGGCATGCTGTCATCCAGCCATACAAAGGAATACAATTTCCATGCACACTACGGCATGGATACACCTTAACAATATTATGCGAAGTGAAAGAAATCCGACACAAAAGGATAAATATGACATGATTCCACTTTTATGAGTAGGCAAATCCACAGAAACAGAAAGCAGACTGGAGCGCTGAGGGAGGAGCGTGGGGGTCATTGCTTAATAGTTACAGACATTGTTTGGCGTGACGAAGAAGCTTTGAAAACAGGTAGCGGTGACACTTGTGCAACATTGTGAATGTCATTAATGCCACTGAATTGTACATTTAAAAATGCTCGGAATCACATATTTTAGGTTAAATGTATTTTGCCACAATAAATATTTTTTTAAAAAAAAAGATCTTGGCCAGGTGCAGTGGCTCATGCCTGTAATCCCAGCACTTTGGGAGGCTGAGGCAGGTGGATCACCTGAGGTCAGGAGTTCAAGACCAGTGTGACCAACATGATAAAACCCCATCTCTATAAAAATACAAAAATTAGCCGGGCATGGTGGCAGGTGCCTGTAATCCCAGCTACTCAGGAGGCTGAGGCAACAGAATCGCTTGAACCCAGGAGGCAGAGGTTGCAGTGAGCTGAGATTGTGCCACTGCACTCCAGCCTTGGTGACAGAGTGAGACTCTCTCAAAAAAAAAAAAAAAAAAAAAAAAAAAGATAGATCTTCAGGATACATATTATACTTTGTACCCAGAAAAAAGAAAAATACACCTTCTAGAGTGAAATTCATAAAAAATGACTATATATTAACTAATCCACAAAGACAATCTCAATAAATTAATAAATTAAAAAATAAAAACAATATTATCTGTTCATAATAGAAGAAAACCAAAAATAAATAAAAGTAATAAAACAGAAAGGCTGTTACCTTTAGGAATTTAAAAATTTTATATTACATAATTCTTGGGTAAAGGGAGAAATTCAAACCCAAATTGCAGAATCTCTAAAACAAAATGTTACATAAAATACAATTAAAGTACTGAACAGTAGGACATTTATGGCCTAAACATTTACATCAATAAAAATTTTAAAAAGCATTAAATTTCAAATTCTAAAAGTTACAAAAAAGAACAACATAAAGAAAATAAAGCAGAAGGAAGGAAATAACAAATTAGGCGTAGAAATAAATGAGGTCGCAAATAAAAAGATGGGAGAATGAAAAGAAAGTCAAAATGTCTCTTCGGAAAAAAAACGACAAAAGTCAAATTTTCCGTTGTAGTAAATGTAATGGCAATGGGCCATTACGAATTAGTTCCCACAGGAAAGCAGACCCCAAAGCAGCCTAAATCTCGCAAGAAATTACTTAGAAGCACATGCTCCATCTTGAAAATTCATTCACATTTCACATTGTATTCCATGCTATATCTCTTTATTTTTTACTGTTTAAAAAATGGTTCCCCTCCCCCCCATCAGCAAATCTTCAAGGAAAAATCAACGTCCTAGGTGGAGATGACATATTGGAAAGCTGCTTGCAGCACCTGGCACATTGCGCTCTATTCCTGGAGGTGCAGGTACCCCAATCTGAGGAGATCCCTTTAGTCTTCTATCACACACACTTTTTACTCTAAATCCTACCACAGAATCCACCTAACCCAAGAGGTGCGACATCGCCCGTCTCATTTTCCCCAGATGAAGTCACAGAGAAATGGAATTATTTGCCAAACGCACCGAAAGTGAATAGTCCAGAAATGGAACCTCAGCCCAAGACCCAACATTGTCCTCACACAGCCGCAGGCCTGCTGGGCAGTACCCTAAACTTTACGGAAAGGATCTTGGAGAAAAGACAGATTCTCTTTCCCATCTCATTAACAGGACTCCCTTCTCCCTCCAGCATTAAAGCGGAGTGGAAATGATTCATGCCACCTTGTAGAACACCTGAGGCAACCGTGAAAATCTTTTCAAATTCTAATCCTAGTCAGTGAAAGCCAGTGGCGGGCAAATCCCTCAACCCTGTGAATCCAGTGATTTAGAAGGAGTCATCACGTTGTTTCCAAGCCGGTCGGGGACGGCAACCTACAGATGGACCCGCAAGGCCAACAGACAAAAGGGAGAGAAAATGGCGCCCTCAAATACCAAGCAGGGGCAACAGCGGATTGCAGCACGTGGTTGAGCGGGTGGGTGCAGAGCAGACTCACCACGTGCACCACGTTCTGCCCAGGCAGACACCAACTGTATTTACACTACAATGTTGGGGCTTCCCAAGGCAACTCACACACGTCTAAAGACCGCTTTGATCCACTTTTCTCTCCTCATCCATAAATAACACATCTACCATGTATGGACATTCCTCATTCCATGTAGGGTAAATCCACTTGCAATGAATCCATTAGCAAAAAACACTGGCAATAATTGCATATGAGAATAAGTAGACTGTAAAAAGCATCTAGTACGAGGATGTCCTTGGGACAAGCTGTCATTTAAAATTCACGTTTTTGTCTTTGGGTTTGTCTGTTGTTCCTGTCCAGCAGTGAGCTATCAAGGCTGTTTTACCTCCTCGTTCAGATGATGGTTTTAAAGTAATCTTGATTACAGAATTCCATAATGTAGACTAAAATGGAAACGCTTTTATAATTTCTGTCTCCCATTTTGTCAAATGTAAAGAGCTTCAGGCTAGCCAGGTGTTTTGTGAACACACTTCCCAGCTCATGTGAACTTAGCCGATTAGCAGCACAAAGTGGAAATGCACGTCGGCCACAGAGAAGGTGACAGAAACGGAGCTCTTGAGGCAGACTGAATCACAGAAATCTGCTCTGGGAAGAAAACAGAGCCCCTCCTGATCCAGCGACAATGGAAGTGATTACTAGACACCTCATAAACAAATGCAATTCAAAGGCAAGTCCTCTAAAGCTTCCTCAAAAAAAAAAAAAAAAAGTTACTGGGAAAATGCATTTTCTTTGTGGTGTGTCCAGCTTGTTTCTTGGCTCAGGCTTGTAAATTAATCTCACTGGTTTTCAGAAACGTCCTGGTTCTTTTCACTCCACTGTTCTCAGCCTACGCGAATCACTTCCATATGACAAGGATCTGTGGGGCTGTAGAGAGCTCAGTGAAAGCAAGAGCCTTGATGCAGCTGCAGGCTCCAGCTCCTTCCCCTTATTGTGATCGACTGTCTGTGGCCGTGCTCATTTTGGTTCAAAATCTACACGGTGTTATTCTGAACTCACAGGCCAAAAGCTGCAACACAGAAAAAATCCTCAAGTCCAGATGTGCTGACGGGAACAGTCTCCTTGTTTCAGGCATTAGAGGGTCTCCACTGAGAATGCTATGGCTGCGAATATTTTGTATTGCTTTAAGGATTTAATAGTTTCTGGGTGCTTCTAGTTTCAAAAATCACAAGGGTAGCCAAAGCCTAGTAGACCCCAATATCTAGATTTTATAGATGTTCAAAAAACACATTTTTGAGTGAATGAATGGTTATTAAAATTATTAAAGTTATTAAAATTCAAAGTAGCTTTGTTATGCAAAAGAGGATTCAACACTTTGACTATAGTTATTGATGCCAATCCCAGATCTACCGGGAATTCTCCTCCCAGGACTAATGACTATTAAACTCCAGACCAAATGGAAGTGTCACGACAGTGTTTCCATCACTCGCCACGTGGAGAGAGCTGCCAGGTGTCCTCCAGTCTTCTGAGCATCAGCCGTAACTCACAAGATCCATGTTAATTACTTCCTGGTGAGATTAGTCCTTGTCCCAGTCCAGTCCTCCTGCTATAACAAAATATCTTAGACTGGGTAAGTTAAAAACAACAGAATTCAGGCCAGGCACAGTGGCTTATGCCTGTAATCCTAGAACTTTGGGAGACTGAAGTGGGCAGATCACCTGAGGTCTGGAGTTCGAGACCAGCCTGGCCAACATGATGAAACCCCAGCTCTGTCTAAAAAAATACAAACGTTAGCCAGCTGTAGTGGTGTGCACCTGTATCCCAGCTACTTGGGAGGCTGAGGCAGGAGAATTGCTTGCACCTGAGAGGCGGAGTTTCCAAGATCACGACACTGCACTCCAGCCTGGGTGACAGAGTGAGACCCTGTCTCAAGAAAACAAACAAACAGACAACAACAACAAAACAAATAAAGCAGAATTTATTGGTCACAGCTGGAGGCTGGGAAGTCTAAGATCCAGGTTCTAGCAGGCTTGGTGTCTGGCGAGGTCCTGCTACAGACAGTGCCTTCTATGTGTCCTTATGTGGCACAAGGGGATGCGGGGCAAGGGAGCCCCAAAGTAGGGCTTGGCCACCAGAGTTCTTGGCTTCGCCTGGGGAAAAAATCCAGGGTGAGCTGGTAGCAGGGTCAAAGAAAACAGCCTGACTGAAGAGGCGGTGATGCAGCTCCACGCTGCGCTGCAGAGCCGGGCTATCCCATAGGCAGCGTGCTGAGAGCAGCAGCTCAGGGCGGCTTTGCAGTCAGATTCATACCACTTTAATTACATGTAGATTAGGGGTTGTTTATGAAGAAGTTTCCAGAAAAAGGCTAGTAAGTTCTGGGTCGTGGGGTCACTGCCACAGAAAGAGGCGGTAGCGCCTGAGAGTTGCTCTCACAGCAGTAAACTGACATGGACAACTGGTGGGCGTGCCTTATGAAAAGCCGCTTCTGTCCCTTCCCTGTTTTATCTAGTCCTCATTTAGGTCAGGTGTCTGAGCCCACCTCCAGGGTCAAGTCCCGCCTCCCACCTCAAAGGGAGGGACAAGTTCCCACTGGTCTCTCTGACAAGGACAGTAACCCCGTTCATGAGGGTGGAGCGCTTGTGACCTGATCACCTCCTAAAGGCTCTACCTCTTAATACCATAGCACTGAAGATCAAGTTTCCCACATACAGATTTTGGGGTCACACCAACATTCAGACCATCGCAGTCCTTATGAAGCATTATGAATTCTCCTCCCAGTACTAAGCATATTCTTATTCACTTTGTAGATATGCAAAACAAGAAAGTTGGAATGGACTGAATTAAAACATCAAGGCTAGAACATGACCCATGAGTCCTTAGCACCATCAGTCTCAAGTGACCTTGCGCAAAGCACCCCAAAGCGCCACATAAGCTGTCAATTCAGACAGGCAGTGGGCACCGTGGCAGCAGCAGGCATAGCAGGAAGGCTCGAGAGGGCCCAGCTCCACACACCACACAGTGAGGGAGGAAGCACAGCTGAAACAGAGCCGAGAGCTGCGTCTGTAGCCAGGTTCACATCCAATCAATCCATCAGATTCTATCCTGAGTCTCTAGAGTCCGAGATACACATATATTTACAGAAGAGACCACTGGCTGGAATCAGAAACTCTCTCTCCAAACATGAAAGAAAATGAAACTTACTTCCCAAATGATGGAACCTCCTTTTCTTTTCCAGCACCCACAGCAATGTTGGTGGGAACTCCCTAGTGATCACAGTTACAACTTGTCTCTATATAAAACGAAAGGGGCCGGAGTTCCACTTTGATGATTTGCGGATTGTGGGAGAGAACAGAATTGCAATTGTATAAGACACCTCCACCAGGGAGACTCTATCAGGAGACAGAGAGTTCACATAGGAGTTAACTGCCCTGAAATAAACAGGCTTTGGAGTTATTCTTTCGATTACTCTTAAATCTAAAGGTTACACTCTATGTTCCTTGTAATTAAGCTCCAGAATCTTCATAACGACCAAAAGGAGATGGCCTCAGCGGCTAAAAACACACTCAGGAGTCAGTGGCCTGGGCCCCCAGACACGATGCCCTCCTGAGCCTCTTGGAGAGCAGCCACCTACATGGCCACTCTGTTTCTGAGGTCGTGATGTCTGTGACAAATCACAGCTTCTTATACTTTGCTTAAGTTTCTTATACTTTTTTGACTGACACTATATGAAATTTATCCAAGCTCCTTGTATAAGCAGCCAAGCCCAGTGTGGACCTTAACACAGCCATGCATCTCAGGACAATCTTTCAGTCAACCACACAACACATGCCAGCCATGGTCCCAAAGAGGATAACACTGTATCTTTGCTATACCTTCTCTATATTCATATATGTATAGATATGCAAATACTTAGCACTGTATTACAACTGCCTAGAGCACTCGGTACAGTAACATGCTATACTGTAGCCTAGAAGCAATAGGCTATTCCCTATAGCCGAGACGCATAGTAGGCTACACCATCTATGATGTACGCACAATGACGAAATCACCTAACAATGCGTTTCTCAGAACGTGTATGTTACTAAGTGACGCATGACTATATATTCATGTGAGAAAAAGAAATGTGATGAGGTAAATGAAATAGTAATAGATGATGCCACTCAAATGAACATGGTCCCTGGAATTCATGTTAACAGTAATTTTGCAGCCGGGCACGGTAGCTTACACCTGTAATCCCAGCACTTTGGGAGGCCAAGGCGGGTTGATCATGAGGTCAGGAGTTCAAGACCAGCTGATCAACATGGTGAAATCCTGTGTCCACCAAAAATATACAATTAGCTGGGTGTGGTGGCGTGTGCTTATAATCCCAGCTATTTGGGAGGCTGAGGCAGGAGAATGGCTTGAACTCGGGAGACGGAAGGTTGCATCGCGCCACTGCGCTCCAGCCTGGGCGACAGAGTGAGACATCGTCTCAAAAAAAACAAAAAGAATAACTGCAAGAAATAAGGGAGGGAGGCCCCTAGTGGAATTGCTATGCTGGGGTCTGTGACTAGAGGAATGGGGTTCTCGGAGCAGAGCAGAGTGATGGGTGTAAAGGTAGCCACAGGCTGGGAGCCAGGCATCCTCACCCGCAGCAGGGGCCTTGTGGACACCTGGGAGAGCATGGCGGATGCTCGGTGACCAGTCTGGCCGAGCTTTTAGATTCTTCTGGATGGATCTGTGAGTAAAAACTATGTTTATGATCTGTTTTACCTATTATTATGGAAAAATTTAAACATATACAAAAATAGAATTGGCTACGTAGCTGTTGTCCAGCTTCAACAATTATCAATCCATAACCAATCTTATTCCACATGTACCCCGCATGTGTGTACAGGTGTGCATACACATATGCACTTCTCTCTGTCAATTATCAATCCATAACCAATCTTATTCCACGTGTACCCTGCACGTGTGCACAGATGTGCGTACACACACACGCACTTCTCTATGTCAATCATCAATCCATAACCAATCTTATTCCACGTGTACCCTGCACGTGTGCACAGATGTGCGTACACACACACACACTTCTCTATGTCAATTATCAATCCATAACCAACTTATTCCACATGTACCCTGCACGTGTGCACAGGTGTGCATACACACACGCACTTCTGTCAATTATCAACCCATAACCAATCTTATTCCACGTGGACCCTGCACGTGTGCACAGGTGTGCATACACACACGCACTTCTGTCTGTATTATTGTCACAAAAATCCCATAATCATAGCATTTCATCTGTCAATATTTTAGTCTATATCTCTAAAGAATGAGGACACCTGAAAAATTAGGATTCCACAATCATCATATGAACATTTTTATTCATTGCCTTCTAAATGGTTAGCTATGCCCCTTTGATGGTCCTGCCCAGGCTTAGGCTCCCTGGAAAACCAGGATTTCCTGAGACACACTTAGAAGTCAGTAGCCTGGGCCCCCAGACACGATGCCCTCCTGAGCCTCTTGGAGAGCAGCCACCTACATGGCTACTCTGTTTCTGAGGTCGTGATGTCTGGGACAAATCATAGCTTCTTATACTTTGCTTAAGTTTCTTATACTTTTTTGACTGACACTATATGAAATTTATCCAAGCTCCTTGTATAAGCAGCCAAGCCCAGTGTGGACCTTAACACAGCCATGCATCTCAGGACAACCTTTCAGTCAACCACACACCACATGCCAGCCGTGATCCCAGAAGAGGTAACACTGCACCTCTGCTGTAATCCAAAGCATGCTGTGCTAGAATTCGTGATGACCATGCCTTGGATTTCAGTCTTTACTTTCCAAACAGCCCAAAGAGGAGAAGCATTCTTGTCTCCACTTGGTCACAACACTGAAACCACACCATGCCTGCTTCCAGAGTACACAGCGCTGGCTGATGACAGATACGAAGTGAGCAAAGGACAGATTCTGCTATAAATTACACAGGAATGTGGAGTTCATGTTCAGCTGGGAGACACGGGGGACCCCCAGACTCCCTAACAGAGTTCACATTGCTTTACAATGGAAGAAACCTGTTTCCACTTAAAATGTTGCTGCTATGGGTTCACATGCTATATGATTTTTTTTTTTACACGTGGCTATTGGTTTTGAAGAAAGACCCACAGGGATTTTGGGATCTGTGGCACTTCAAGCCACAGCAGGGTTTCAGAGGGGGAGGCTCCCTGCGCTGGGCAGCCCTCCACGTTTCATCTTCCCTTTTCATTTTCCCACCTCGTAAGAGAACGTGAACATTTCTTTAGGAACAACTTCTCTTCATTCTCAAGAGACATTCGTCTGCCTTGTGCTATCACATCAACCAACATGAAATAACCCAGCCTTCTGTTTCATGCTGACTTGGTTCGAAGGCAGCTCACCCATCAAAGGCATCTGAACTCAGTGATGAAAACACCACCCCTAGAATTCAGGAAAATCAACACCCTTTTTGTGGAAATGCAGCGGATGGTGTTGCTTGAACATACCAGGGGCATCTGGTTAATCTTGCAGCTCTTCTCCCATTTCCTCAGCGCCCGCTTCCTCCCCGAGGTGTGGGGGACGGGGGCGTAGGTGACCATGCTGCGGCTCAGCCAAGACCCCTTCTGTGAGCTCCTTCAAGCGTTTCTGCTTCTAACAGCCAGCCTCTTTTTCAAAGGCCTGCCCTCGGGCCCCTGGGGCCTGCCTGACCTGCAGGCCTGGAGGGAGAGCCGCTGAAAGGGCCTGGGATTCATTACCTGCCCCCTCCACAGGGCAACCATCCCCCATCCCCCAGCACCGTCAGGCTGAAGCTAAAAGCCGCCCCCCGCCGGATTTTGCCTGAGAATGGACTCCTCTTCGGCTTTCCTGTCTCCTTCCCTTTCCCGCCTCCTTTACTCTTTTCCCAGTTTCCCTGGGGACCACACTCTTAATAAATCCCTTGCAGAGAAAACCCCCCTTCAAGATCTGCTTCTGAGGACCCCGACTTAAAACGGCAGGTCACCTAGGATCCCTATCATTTATTTTGAGTCTTCTGGAAAACAGCCTCCCTTCTTAACACGCATGTGCATGGACACTGGTATAAGCAGAGGCAGAAGCGTTTCACACGGACCCGGAGCACAGACAGGAAGCAACTCTCACCTCTTCCTCCATCTCTGCAGCAACAGGGGAAAGCCCACCAGGCTCGGGGATCTCAGCCTGCCACTTGTCAGCCGTGTGCCCTGGGTATGGTTCTTAAGGAGTCTAGGGCTCTGTTTTCCATCGTATTGTTTTTGAAATGGCAGTGCTGACCTCACAGTTGTCAGGATTCCTGAAATACCCAAGCCGGTGCCTGGCACCTAGCAGGTGCTCAATGGCCACCGCTAAATCTCAATCTGCATTCTGATGACGATGCCCCGTAGATCAGAAGTTACCCAAAACCCATCAAAGGAGCCAGATGGCTCTGCAGTAGGGCTCTTCCCCTGCTTCCGTCTGCCAGCGCCTGTGGATTCGGTGCACTTTCAGGGACAGGAACCAGATGCTATCATAACTGCATGAAAAAAATGGTCCCTCACCAAGAAAAAAGGCCCTTGACGGACTTCACTGAGGCTTTATGAGCCATCAAGTGCAACAGCTGTATAGTTGCAGGGAATGTTTCCACCCAGCGATTGTTAAGCAGCGGGAGATATTTTATTATCTTTTCCCCTCTGTTGAATGTGTTGTTCACCTTCTGCCGGGATTGTTAGCCTTGATTATCAATCTCCACATAAAAAATATAGGAATGTCCTATTCTTGTTCCTCTTCCCGCGGTCTGTGTTGCTCGTTACTGTCAGAATCACACACTCATTAGCCAGGTGGACTGGAACCTCCTCTCCCAGGAGCCGGCAGATGAAATGGGGGGAGGATGAGGAAGCCACGATGGGCCACATCAGCAAATTCTGCGATCACAGCAGACAGGATACCAGCAGCAGAGAAAGAGACTCTCTTATGTAGTTGTGGCTGAGGTACAGACAGCTTGGGAAAAAGTCAATAGTTTTTCTAAAATGTACACTTTTTTTTTTTTTTCTTAAACAAAGAAAACCTGGTGGCTGTTTCCCCTGGGAGCTGTCAGGCTTCCTGCATCTTCACTTTCAAATGTGAATTTCACACTCAGCCCCTTCCTGGTGATTAGCAGTGGACAGGGGTGTGTCATGTCCACACATGACACACCCCAGTTAATTATGGTGGTAGACACCAGCTGCATTGCTCTCCAGGCTGCAAGCACACAGATGGCTGGAGTTCACAATCCCAGAGCAGCACTTTGGAATTCCACAGGAAGCCAGGGAGGGAACGCCAGGCCATCACCTGTCCCTTTTCTGAGCAACTGCACCAATTTGGATTTTATACTTCCTGTCTTTGCTCCTTTCGGGCATGAAACAATCCAGGTGCTTGGGGAAAATGCCTCGCATCTGCCCTGCTGACATTCCTACCCAAAACACGAGACACCTGAGGTCATCCACAGCAACCCGCCTGTGAGTCTGCCTCCTAAAAGAGGGCCCCATGACCTGCTTCCGATCTGGACTTGCCCAAGGGGCTTCTAAATCCTCCCCCTTTCAGCCAACTTCCAGCTTTTATGGCAGCTGATTTGTTACTTGATAAAAATGCCCAGAATAAAGCCACTTTTTAAAATTCTGTAGAAAAGCCTACGGCAGATTGGCCGGGTGCAGTGGCTCACCCTGTAATCCCAGCACTTTGGGAGGCCAAGGTGCGTGGATCACCTAGGTTGGGAGTTCGAGACCAGCCTGACCAACATGGAGAAACCCCATTTCTACTAAAAATACAAAATTAGCCAGGCATGGTGGCGCATTCCTGTAACTCCAGCTACTCAGAAGGCAGAGGCAGGAGAATCGCTTGAACCTGGGAGGTGGAGGTTGGGGTGAACCGAGATTGTGCCATTCATTGCACTCCAGCCTGGGCAACAAGAGCCAAACTCTGCCTCAATAAATAAACAAATAAATAAATGACTATTGCAGAAACAGACTAGAACAGCTAGCCTATTGGATAGGAGTCCTGTGGCATTCAGCTGAGAATTCCATCTCTTTTTGTGCAAGAGAGGCAGGCTGTGACCCTCTATGGAATCAGGAGCTGGGGATTTGCTCCCAAACACTCCTGGCTTTGCCCAATAGCTTCCAATCAGCCTGCCCTCTGTGGATTAATGTGGACCTGCAGATTGATATTCTCGGTCAGTACTCTGTCTTAGGATGTGGAATACAGCTTGTTTTGTTCCCTAAGGCTGCCTCTTCCCAGTCTTAAGAGATGGTTCCAAGACTTAACGAAGAATCTATCCACGTGCCAAGTAGGCTAGTGCGATTCCGCCCCAGACCTCGTCAACCGGACTTGGGAGTTCTTCCAAATGCCTGTTCTCAAATGGGAATCACTCTACCCACTTCATGGTCTTTGCTTCCCTTTTATAAGGTGAACTTGTCAGAACTTTACAGAAACTTCTAGGTTCAAAGAAATGTTCACTCCGTCCAAGGGTAAGATGGTGCCTTTCACTTTGTTTCAATATTCTTCCCGATGATGTCCAATGCATTTTATTATTCCTGGCGATCTTAGGCTGAATCTTCTGGCAGCAAAGTCCTTAAATCCCGTGCCTCAATTATAAACAGTTTCTCCACGTCTATCATCTCATAAAAATAATTTGAATTATTTTACCCAAAATGTTTCTCCTTGCTCTCATTAAAGCTCCTCTGCACGTTTCTCTCCCTCTTTATTCTGCTTTGATGGTTTTTTTATTACCTACAATAATTTAGATTTGGGTACCAATTTGGAGATTTCCCACAGCACTATCTTATCCTGAGCGCTTGGGAAAAAATAAAAAAGTGAAGTTAGGCTAATCCAATATCATTTCACAGGGCTCCTGTTACTAACACTCTTCCTTCCAGAGGAAAATGACCATTTATCCCAACTCTATTTACTTTTTAAGACAATTCTCACCCCATCTCAAATCCCAACAAAAGTCATCTATTACCTTTCTTTTCTTCTCTTTTTCTGAGACAGGGTCTTGCTCCTTTGTCCAGGCTCAAGGGCAGTGGTGCAATCGTGGTCACGGCAGCCTCAACCTCCTGGGCTCAATCAATCCTCCCACCTCAGCCTCCAGAGTAGCCAGGACTAGGACTACAGGCACATGCGACTACGTCTGGCTAATTTTTTGTTTTTTGTAGAGGCAGGGCCTCTCTCTGTTGCCCAGGCTGGTCTCCAACTCCCGGACTCCAGGGATCCTCCCGCCTCGGCCTCCCTAAGTTCTAGGATGACAGCTGTGCACCACCACTCCACCCCATCGTTTATTGGCTTTAGCGAAATGTAACCGTCATATAATAAACTGCACACTTTGATGAGTTTTGTCACATGTATCCACCTGTGAAGCATCACAGTCAAGATCACAAACAAATGCATTACCCCCAGACATTTCCTCATGCCCCTTTGTAATCGGGTCCCCCCTCCCACCCTCATTTCCCATCAAGCACTGATAGGCTTCCTGTCACTAGATCAATTTCTGCTGTCATCCTGCACTGGGAGGAAATCATAGCATATGTAGCCTTCTGCCTGCAGAGCTCAGATCTGGTTTCTTTCACTTAACATCACTCTTTGAGATTTAACCATGTTGTGGGCAGCAATAGTCGGAGGATTCTAAAGAGTATTTCACTGGACGGATATCCATGTTTTGTCTATTTGTGTATCAGCTGGTGGCTATTTGGGTAGTCTCCATTTTGGGGGCTTTGATGAGTAACACTGCCATGGACATTCATGTGCAAGTGTCCATGTGAATCCTGGCCTTCAGTTCATTTTTCTTTGGTATACACCTAGGAGTGAAAGGGCTGGGTGGCTTAATAGTATAAACTCAATTCCGATGCTTCTGGAATGACTTTTTATTTTTCTGAGATGGAGTCTCACCCTGCTGTCCAGGCTGGAGTGCAGTGGCATGATCTCAGCTCACTGAAACCTTTGCCTCCCAGGTTCAAGCAATTCTCCAGCCTCAGCCTCCCAAGTAGCTGTGATTACAGGCACCTGCCACCATGCCTGGCTTATTTTTTTTTTTTTTTTTTTTTTTTTGAGACGGAGTTTCGCTCTTGTTACCCAGGCTGGAGTGCAATGGCGCTATCTCGGGTCACCGCAACCTCCGCCTCCTGGGTTCAGGCAATTGTCCTGCCTCAGCCTCCTGAGTAGCTGGGATTACAGGCACACGCCACCATGCCCAGCTAATTTTTGTATTTTTAGTAGAGATGGGGTTTCACCATGTTGACCAGGATGGTCTTGAACTCCTGACCTCATGATCCACCCGCCTCGGCCTCCCAAAGTGCCAGAATTACAGTTTTGAGCCACTGCACCGGGCCCTGGCGTGACATTTTTAAGGTTCTGTAAAAATCAAAATAATGTATATCCTTTCTCCTTTATGCATTTTCTCAAAGAAAGTAAATGTAGTTCTCAAAGAACAAGATGAAGAAGTAAAATCCACGGGACTTGAAGCTGTGTCTGTAACTCCTTGGAACTTCCTTTGTCCTCCAGCGCTGCTCCCTCTTCACCTCTGCAACGTGGACACAGCAGTCACATATGGCCCAGGTGAAAAGCAATCCCTTGGGGACAGAAGGAAACATAATTTCCCCGCTCTTGGGAGCTCCATGGTGTACAGGTGCTAAAACATTTGAATTCATCCCCCAGCCCAGCTGGGGTGTATTATTTGAGTACAGGAAGGATTTGTGGCTCAGAACGTAGCAGAAAGTAAAGGCTTTCCTGTGTTTCATCTTCTGATGCTGTTAGACTTGTTTTAAAATGTATGTAAAATTAGAGAAAATAAAACAAGAAAGAGAGAGGAGAGAGAGAGAAGAATAATGAGAGAGAAAAGTTCGGGGGAAAAAAAATGGGACTAAATTCTCAGATTCTGTGTTTCAGGCGAGTCGCTTCCCTTATCCTGAAGGAAGTTAAAAGGCACGAGGTGAATCTCTGTTTGGATTTCGTGGCTGTGGTGGAGATCATGTTGAGTTGTTGCCCCCAATGCCTCTTTTGTGAAGGGGCCATCACAGAATTAACGGCATGTAATTTTGAAGCTCCAGGTGTATAGGAAATAGTCTTGTTATTTTTAATTTATGAGCTCCTGTAGCAATAGACTTAAGTTAGGACTTTCCCCCTGCATGTGTGAAGAAATACTAGCGACGTTTAAATTTACTGTGGTTTGAGTAACACTTCGCTTCCCTTCTCCCATTCCCCAACCAAACATGATCTGGGCTCCATAAATCAACGTTCCTTACATGCCCGGTGTAAAGGAAATACAGAACATGCAAAGTGATAAATCCACTGTACATCTTTCAGACTGTGGTTGGCAATCAGGACCACGGGAGAAGCATAAAGATTAATGGTATCTATTTTTATTTTCCTCTATCTTTAGTGTGAAAGCTAAAACTGAATGCTCAGGATCGTAAGTAATAAATGATATTGGATTCTCTGATTTACCCAAAAGACACAGGGTTTACATTCAACACATTAACGGGTGGGGACACTGAGGAACAAAGGATGGAAGACAGGAGCTCAGCAGAGAGAGAGGATGGGTGTGCACTGCTAAGAGTCTGCAGGTGCAACACCTCAGGAGCCTGAATACTAGCAAACACATTCCGGGGGCCAGAGTGGGACCTCACGCCTATAATCACAGCACCCTGGGAGGCCAAGGCAGGCAGATCACTTGAGGTCAGGAGTTTGAGACCAACCTGGGCAACATGGCAATACCCCATCTCTATGAAAATGACAAAAATTAGCCAGGCATGGTGGCACGTGCCTGCAATCCCAGCTACTCAGGAGGCTAAGGCAGGAGACTCACTTGAACCCAGGAGTTGGAGGTTGCAGTGAACTGAGATCGCGCCACTGCACTCCAGCCTGGGCAACAGAGTAAGACTCTGAGACGAGAGAGAGAGAGAGAGAGAGAGAGAGGGGGGGGGGAAGAACCTCAGAACCTCAGTTGGTCTCAATAGGCACTTGATAAATTGTAATAAATACAAATTGTTTTCATGTTAAACTTAGTGCTGATTCTTGAGGTGGTGAATTTTATGTGTTGACTTGGCCAGGCCATGGTGTCCAGTTTGTTTGGTCAAATACTAGCCTAGATGTTGTTGTGACGGTATTTACTAGATGATATTAACACTTAAAGTCAATAGGCTCTGACAAAAGCAGATTACCCTCCACTAATGCGGGTGGGCCTCACCCAATCAGCTGAAGGCCTTAAGACTGCCCCTGGGCTCAAGGCTGCACCATCAAGGCCTGCTGGAGTTTCTAGCCATGCTGAGTTTGGACATGGCAACCCCACGACCACATGAGCCAGCTCTTCAGCTCCACATCACAGAGGGGAGGATGGTGGCCAGTTACATCTCTGAGCCTGTTTACAAAATGTCTACATTCCAAATTCAAACTGTCCTTTCCACTGCCACTGCTGACAATCAGGGGATGTGTAGGTACTTGGGGTTCGTCACTCAGCATCAAGCAGATGGCAGAGGTGGGAGACTGCAAAGAGTGTTTCGTTGGCAGGATCTCCCAACTGCGAGTTTAGAACTCAGTGTACAGAGAAAATAAAGAGGCCTGGCGTGGTGGCTCACACCTGTAATCCCAGCACTTTGGGAGGCCGAGGCAGGGGGATCACCTGAGGTCAGGAGTTTGAGACCAGCCTGGCTAATACGGTGAAACCCTTTCTCTACTAAAAATACAAAAATTAGCCGGGCATGGTGGCACGCGCCTGTAGTCCCAGCTACTCAGGAGACTGAGGCAGGAGAATCACTTGAACCTGGGGGGCGGAGGTTGTAGTGAGCTGAGATCATGCCACTTCATTCCAGCCTGGGCAACAGAGCAAAACTCCGAAAGAGAGAGAGAGAGAGAGAGAAGAAAATAGAAAACCAAACACCGCATGTTCTCACTCATAAGTGGGTGTTGAATAATGAGAACACATGGACACAGGGAGGGGGAACATCACACACTGCGGTCTGTTGGGGGGTGGGGCGCTAGGGGAGGGATAGCAGGGGGCTGGGGGATTGGGGAGGGATAGCATTAGGAGAAATACCTAATGTAGATGACGGGGGGATGGAGGCAGCAGACCACCATGGCGTGTGTACACGTATGTAACAATCCTGCACGATCTGCACATGTGTCCCAGAACTTAAAGTAAAAATAAAAAAAAAGAAAGAAAAGAGAAAAGAAGGAACCTCGGCAAGCTATTTGGAATAGAACTCCTTTTTTTGTCAGTCCAGCAGGGCAGCCAGTCCCATGATAGGGCAGTGAGCAAGAGCATGGAAGTTCAGGACAGAGAAATTCCCAAAGCCATCCAGTATTACTGGCTGCATCAGGCTCTCCTCAGTACCTAATGCAATACCTGGCATACAGCATGCAGCATGAGCTCACCAAATGCTTGTTGGATGGATGGGCGGATGGGTGGATAGATGAGTAGATGGGTAGATGGAAAGATGGATGGATGGATGGATGGATGGGTGGGCGGGCGGATCGAGGGAGGAGGGATGGGGGATGGGTGTGTGTGTGTGTGGGTGGGTGGGTGGGTGGATGGAGGGAGGAGGGATGGGGGATGGGTGTGTGTGTGTGGGTGGGTAGGTGGATGGATATATGGGTGGGTGGGTGGGTGGGTAGGTGGATGGAGGGAGGAGGGATGGGGGATGGGTGTGTGTGTGGGTGGGTGGATGGGTGGATGGATGGAGGGAGGGATGGGGGATGGGAGATGGGTGGGTGGATGGATGGATGGAGGGAGGCATGGGGGATGGGTATGTGGATGGGTGGGTGGGTGGGGGGATGGAGAGATGGATGGATGGATGGATGGATGGATGGATGGATAGGTGGGTGGGTGGGTAGAGAGATAAATGGATGGATAGATGGACGAAAGAGGATATACTTCCAATATCGTACACCAAGTTCCCTCAGAAACACCCTTGTACAAGGATGAAGGTGCTGGTAGGTTTAACTGGGAGGTGACTCTAGGTAACAGCCATAAGAAGGTGGGGAAGCGAGAAGGGAAGGAAGGAAGATCCCAGAGTCTGTGTCATCAAGCAGGTTATGGACATGGGCCACTGGGGCTCAATCCTCCCTGGAAAATATGGAGACAGGATAGACCACGCCTCAGAGTTATCCCCACCAAGAGACAAAGGAGCTGGTGGATCCGCCCGCTCCTGCCAGGCTTACCTGGGCCTGCTCCCAAGAGGCATTCACTTCCCGGCACTACCTACCCCACGTGTGGGTGCAGGAAGCTCCTGCCGCCAGAGCAAACCCGAAGGCAGAGTCGCAGGTGCCGGGCCTTGAGAACCACAAGGTTTAGTGCAGGTGAATGGTGAGGCGGGAAGGGGCTGGAGGCAGGAGGAGACCAGCAGTGTCTGCTGTAGCCACCAGGCTCTCCCTGTGTATTCCCAGGAGACTTGGGGAGGGTGCCAGAGATGGGGCTGCAGGGACAGGGAGATGAAGGAGGTTCCTGCAGCCCTGCTGGACCCGGGCCAGGTCAGACTCGGTGAAACACTGGAGTCACTGACTCTTCACCACCTCTCCCAATTTTTACCCTGATACTTGGAATTCCTCAAAAGTCAAAATAAAGGTATTATTTTTATTGTGAAACACTTTTAGATGGTAAGAGTATGCATAAGAACCTAAGACCATGGAGTGTTTTTTTCGTCCCTCTTAAGTGCCTCTAAAATTCAGGAGAGCCATGGCAAAAAATACTCTGTTTTCTTCACAAATACTACCTTGCCACTCTAGATTGAGCTCCAAAGAGATGACTATGGAAAAAATGGAAATTTATTAGAGAAAAATGAGCCACATTTATATTCTGAAGCACCAAAGAGACTGGAAAGAAATTTTGAGTAATGGTTTATATTTGTTCATTTTTTTTTAAATTCAAAGTGTCTTGCCTGACACTGATTATACCCTTTTTCACAGCAGAGCCCCAAGGGAATCTGCTTTCTTTGTCACCGCCAAGGCCTTTTCTTTCCTTTGCTGGAGTTTAAAAGGACAAACCATGGACTCTTAAGGCTTTGGTTTAGAAGAATGCCAAGAAAACAACATGTGCTATTATTTCTAGGCTCTTGAAATTATATTTCCCGAATTTCAGTGCACTTCATGAACAAGAACACCAGGTGCCAGAAAAAAAAGGCTTGTAATTACAATGTGATGCTAACATCATTTTTTACACATGCTAAGTAAAGTGACATGATTATCAGAAACAGTGTGCTGCTGAGGGTAACCATGTTGAAATCAACAATGGACAATATTCCATTTATCCTTCAGAATTACTTTTATCACGAATACTTGGAATGATGAAAACTCTGATGCTATACAATAAATTGTGCTGCTCGAAAGCACAATCCCATAGCTTCTCTCTTTTTTTTTTTTTTTTTTTTTTTTGAGACAGAGTCTCGCTGGATTGCCCAGGCTGGAGTGCAGTGGCACAGTCTCTGCTCACTGCAACCTCTGCCTCCCAGGTTCAAGCAATTCTGCTGCCTTAGCCTCCCAAGTAGCTGGGACTACAGGTGCCCACCACCACACCTGGCTAATTTTTTTTTTTTTTTTTGGTAGAAATGGGGTTTCACTATGTTGGCCAGGCTGGCCTTGAACTCCTCACCTTGTGATCCATCCACCTCTGCCTTCCAAAATGCTGGGATTACAGATGTGAGCCATCACGCCTGGCCCCATAGCTTCTTTTAAGTATTTGACTCTCTTGAAAAGCAAGAGAGATCTAAGTTTTCCAGTATGGTTGATTCATTCTTTCAACATCCATGTACTGATCTATGCAGCAGGCATGATGCTAAGTATGGTGGAGTGAAATAGACTCAGCCTCTGCTCTTGTGAAATCAGATAAAAATAAAAGAAACATTCATTACAGACACAGGACAGAAGAAAAATAAAAGAAACATTCATCACAGGACAGAAGAAATAGAAAGATTCATTATTTCCCTTTTAGAGGTAAGAAGATAGAAACCTCACCACCAGGGACATCTCTCAGTATAAAAAGTAGGGATGTCAACCAGGCCTCCCCATGCCCCAGTTTTACCTAATTCTAACCGAATTATGATGGCAATCCCCCTTACATTGCTCCTTCCCATGCCCTCATCAAGGAGCCAGTGTCTTATTCAGCTGACAGACAATGGCCCTGGACACAGTGGGGTTTTCAGCAACAGCGCAACTCACACGCATGCTAAACCTCTACTCAACCCCACATGACATAATCCATCTCTGATTTCTATAATGTCTTCCACGTGATTCTATCCCCAAATGCTTTACATACTTCACTAAGACAGCTATAGAATTAAAATAATAAATCAAAGCACGGGGACAGAAAGCAAAGAAGTTTCTTCAAGGGAGGGAAAGACGGGTTTCCAGCAAGACAGGAAAAAGATGGAGAGCCCTGCCTTGTTTGTGCACATCCTGTAACTAGTAACTCTTTCCTCCTTTTTAACTCTTTCTTTGGTTTATTGTCCCATGCAGGGTCCCTTGTCCCATCCTTTAACAAATCCTCATCTTGAAATGACAGCCAGATACTCCAACTTTAATAAGAATCTCAATTTCCCAACACTGCTTTTTTTTTTTTTTTTTTTTTTTTCCCGAGATGGAGTTTCACTCTGTTGCCCAGGCTGGAGTGCAGTGGCACGATCTCAGCTCATGGCAACCTCCACCTCCAGGGTCCAAGCGATTCTTTTGCCTCAGCCTCCTGAGTAGCTTGGACTACAGGCCCCTGCCACCAAGCCCAGCTAATTTTGTTTTGTAATTTTAGTAGAGACAGGGGGTTCACCAAATTGGCCAGGCTGGTCTTGAACTCCTGACCTCGTGATCTGCCTGCCACAGCCTCCCAAAGTGCTGGGATTACGGGCGTGAGCCACCATACCCGGCCAACGCTGCTTTTTATCATGCTTTATTACAATGCTATCCGCCCCAAAACATCAGAAAGCTAAAAGAACACTTAAATTCCTGAACATGTGGTTTGAGCTAAGTCAGAAAATATGCAAACTTCTCCAAGCACTTAAATGCAGGACAATCTGAAGACTTAGCTTCCCGTCTCCCAATTGTCTGAGATTCATTCATTGAGCAAACATTCATCAGGTAGCAGGTACCTTGTGGGAGGAAGGGTTGCCCTGGTAGGAACTGTTGTCATTTTAAATCAGGAGGCCACGGAGGGCCTTACCAAGAAAGTGGCATTTGAGGGAAGATCTGAAGGAAAGGCTGGTTAAGCCAAGCAGAGGAGCAAAGCCTCCAGGAGGGAATGGCCTTGGCACTTCCAGAGGAAAAGCGGGGAGGTCAGTATTCCTAGAGCAGAGTAAGCAGGTGGGAGACTGGCAGAGGAAGGGGGAGGGGACAGACGGTGTGCACAGAGTGCGCAGAGCCTTGTACGTCACTGAAAAACCTTTCGCTTTTACCGCGTGAGACAGAACGCAGTATTTTAGTAGCTAACAAAATCAGAACAATAAAGAGTTGTTAGTCAAAATGCTCCCCCGGGAGCTTCCGAGGTACGCTGGGCACCCATTCTGTACTTCGGGCTCACGTTGAGATCGTGCATCGAGATTATTTATTTAAGGACCCCTATCCATTGCAAATCTTGAGTTTGGAGGCCGGAGAACATGGTGGCTAAGAGCATCGTTGACTCATTCAACAGTCATTTCTTAAATGTTCTTTTGGGTACTGGAGCTTCAGCCAAGAACAAAGACACAGATGTCCCTACCGTTTGGAGCTTAGATTCTGGTTTGTGGCCTCCGGAATCAGACACCTGACTCCGAGACCTACGCGTTGCCTACTAGCTGTGTGAACTTGGTCAAGTGACTTCCTCCCTCTGTGCTTCAGTTTCTACATATAATCAATGGCACAAAAACGCAGCCAGCTTGTGGGGGCATTTGAAGATTTAATGTGTATAAAAAGGCTGGGCTTGATGGCTCACGCCTGTAATCCCAGCACTTTGGGAGGCCGAGGCAGGTAGATCAAGAGGTCAGGAGATTGAGACCATCCTAGCCAACATGGTGTAACCCTGTCTCTACCAAAAATACAAAAATTAGCTGGGTGTGGTGGTGCATGCCTGTAATCCCAGCTACTGAGGAGGCTGAGGCAGGAGAACCTCCTCAACCTGGGAGGTGGAGGTTGCAGTGAGCCACGATTGCACCACGGCACTCCAGCCTGGCAAAAGAGAGAAACTCTGAAAAAAAAAAAAAAAAAAAAAAAAAAAATTATAAAGAACTCAGAATAATGTGTGGCATATAGGAAACCCTCAAAAATGTAGGCTATTTTTTTTTTTAAGAGAAGGGTCTCACTGTGTCACCCAGGCTGGAGTGCACTGGTGAGATCATAGCTCACTGCAGCCTCAACCTCCCGGGCTTCAGCGACCTTTCTGCCCCAGCCTCCCAAGTAGCTAGGATTACAGGTATGTGCCAGTACAGTTGGTTGCTTTTTAAAATTTTTTCTAGATACAAGGTCTTGCTATGTTGCCCAGGCTGGTCTTGAACTCCTGACCTCAAGCAATCCTCCCACCTCAGCCTCTCCAAGTACTGGGATTACAGGTTGTAAGCCACGGCACCACCTGGCTGGCCATGATGATTTTTAAATGAGGCAATACTGAAGAAAGGAGGCAAGTATAGAGATAGGGTATTAGAGTGGTGGCAGAAGTATAGACCAGGAAACAAATTTACACAATATATACTAGATAAAATCGCATCCGCCCCTCGTCCGTCCATCCTCTCCTTCAGTTCACAGGTTTCTACTCTGCTTTTTTTGAATCTACTCCATGTCACCCTATCCTCCCTCTTCAGGCCTCAAATTTAAATCATGAGGGTATTCACAAAAAAAGAACTTTCCCCCTTTTACTTTTATTCACTGTTTTCCTTCACGTCAGTATCATGACAATTCCAGCTTGCTGCACTTGAGTGAGTCACAAAGTTATACGGGAACAGAATTCTTAAAGCTCCACCCCATCTTCTTTTTTCCCTTCAGTCTCTTCCTTATTGTTTGGGACCAGTTTACCTAGGGCCATAAAACAACAACAAGGCCAGGCACGATGGCTCACACCTGTAATCCCAGCACTTTGCGGGGCCAAGGTGGGCGGATCACCTGAGGTCAGGAGTACAAGACCAGCCTGGCAAACACGGTGAAACCCGTCTCTACTGAAAATACAAAAATTAGCCAGGCATGATGGTGGGTGCTGTAATCTCAGCTATTCAGGAGGCTGAGGTGGGAGAATCGCTTGAACCTGGAGGTGGAGGTTGCAGTGAGCAGAGATCGTGCCACTGCAATCCAGCCTGAGTGATAGAGTGAGACTCCATCTCAAAAAAAAAAAAAAAAAAATGAAACCTCTTCAAAAGATTCAGAGGTGTGTAGCCCCCTACCTGGAGCTCTCCCAAAGTACAGCTCTCTGAGGGCAGGTCTCTCTCTGTGCGGGTCACTGATATTCTCCATCACCAGCAGCATCTGGTTCATCATAGGAGAGACTTTAAAGGGCTAATTGCTCTTCAACCTTTTCTGTAGGTGGTTTTGTTCTCTGAGAGGTGACACCAGGTGTTAGAATTCCCGAAGAAGGCCTGGACAGTCATTATGCAGGGTAACAAAGGGTCCCCTACACAGCCTGGAAAGATGGCGACCAAAGTCATCTACTCAGGAGAGAACGCTGAGAATTCACTGAGGACAGAACTCCATCCTGACAGCAAGTGCCATCTTAACACCATCTGTGGGATTTAGATGAAGTTTACCAAGTACTATCACATTTTCATTTAATCCTCTCCATAATCCTATAAAGTAGATATGATGATCTCCATTTAACAGAAGAATCGGAAGCTTAGCAAGGTTAAGTTACTTGCCTCAAGTCAGAATGTCAGTATTTGGCTGAGAATTCAAGCCTGGGCTTCTCCAACTTTCTATTTGCTTATCCAACATCCTTCTCCCCAAACCACCGGCCCCGCTCACCTCCCCACCTTTGCCCCTGCTGCAGTATCAGGAAAAAAAAAATACAAAAAAAACAAAAACAAACAAACAAACAAAAAAAAACATGCCAAATGTGCAATAAGAACTAGAATGCTTAACCCTGAGAGTATCTTACAAGAGTCCCTGGGATTCTTGAGGCCTGTTGAAATTGGTTTGCCTTCAGACATTCACACCAAGACATGAATTGAGCTTTCGACCTAGGCAGAGCTGTGGAAATGATTCCCAGATGTTGGCAGCTGATCGCCAATACCCCAACCAGCTGCCAGTCAGACAAAGGACTTGTTTAACCAGAAAATGCCCCACGTGACCACATTCCCTGCAGCAGAGGATGGGAAGGGGCCGCACACACCGCTTGTTTTCTCTAGCACAGCTCACCGACTCGGAGTGGTGTGTGCCAAGCCATGAATGTCACCTCTGTTACAATCCGTACACCCCAAAATTGGGCAGTTCGGGGGGTCGCAGGGGTTGCATATTGGATGTTAGGGTTATCTATCGGAGGTGTTCTAGGCATGTTTTTAACACGAGGGAAGATCGCATCGATGTTACATCATGGCTACTTTTCCTTCAGAGCTTTTGCTGTCTCTCATAAGCAATCCAGGAGGTTCGGCTTCACACAGTAAACGCCTAAGACTGTTTTCTGGGGCCGTTGACATCGGAAGGCACTAAACACACACTTGGCTCCTTCTTGATGTTTCCCTTTCATGTGAGGAGTTAGAGTGAAACCATAATCACATAACTATGATTCCTAAAAATCCACTTTATCAACATACATGAGTGAGACTCCCTTCTTTTGCAAGAAATCAATGAAGTCTTTTCTAAGCAGAGTAAAGCTACGACCTATCAGGGATAAGTAAGTAAGAAACCCAGAGGGGAGGGTTTTGCTTCCGGTTCAGCCCTTCAAAGATCTGTGGCCTGACACTGCTTGGCCACTAGTGAAGAAGGCAGGGCCAGCCAGGGCAAAGTGAGCCCAGATACCACCTGCGTCCAAGGAGGACAGACAGAGCCCCACAGGAGGTGGCTCCGCCGGGCTGGCACAGTGTGGGCTCCATAAAACCACAAGGCCGGGCACGGTGGCTCACGCCTGTAATTCCAGCACTTGGGGAGGCAGAGGCAGGCAGATCACATGAGGTCAGGAGTTCAAGACCATCCTGGCCAACATGGTGAAACCCCGTCTCTACTAAAGACATAAAAATTAGCTGGACATGGTGGCAGGCACCTGTAATCCCAGCTACTCGGGAGGCTGAGGTGGGAGAATTGCTTGAACCTGGGAGGTAGAGGTTGCAGTGAGCCAAGATCACACCATTGCACTCCAGCCTGGGCAACAGAGCGAGACTCTGTCTCAAAAAAAACAAGAATAAAAACAAAAAAACAAAAACAAAACCCAGCAGAAAATGAAACCTCTTCAAAAGCTTCAGAGGTATGTGGCGACCTATCTGGAGCTCTGCTAAAATGCAGCGCTCTGAGGGCAGGTCTCTCTCTGTGTGGGTCACTGATATTCTCAATCACCAGCGGCTTCTGGTTCATCATCGGTGAGACTTTACACTCCCTCCTACAATTGGACGCCCTGGTTCTGTGAATAGACGGCACAATTATGCACGCCGGCCCTGTCACAAGTGTCCCCTAGGAAGTTCAATGCTGGCCCTGCTTCCGTGGGAAGTCCTGGAACAGGAGGACAGGGAGCTGGAATGGGGACAAGGGGATACGTTAGGTAAAGGAGAAAAGACAGACACCAAATAAGAATGGGACCTGCAAAGTGCAAGGAGTGAAGGGTAGACAAAATACGCTCCAGTGAAAACAAAGCAAGAAACAGAAAACCAACAATAACACAGCGAGGTTCTACAATCTAAGCCCCTAAAAGGGCTTCTTGTTTTGTAGAGGATCATTCTTTTTTTTTTTTTTCTTTTTTGAGACGGAGTTTCATTCATGTTACCCAGGCTGAAGTGCAATGGTGTGATCTCAGCTCACCGCAACCTCCGCCTCCTGGGTTCAGGCAATTCTCCTGCCTCAGCCTCCTGAGTAGCTGGGATTACAGGCACGTGCCACCATGCCCAGCTAATTTTTTGTACTTTTAGTAGAGACGGGGTTTCACCATGTTGACCAGGATGGTCTTGATCTCTTGACCTCGTGATCCACCCGCCTTGGCCTCCCAAAGTGCTGGGATTACAGGCGTGAGCCACCGCGCCCGGCCCATATTTTTTGTATTTTTTGTAGAGACGGGGTTTCACCATGTTGACCAGGATGGTCTCGATCTCTTGACCTCGTGATCCACCCGCCTCAGCCTCCCAAAGTGCTGGGATTACAGGCTTGAGCCACCGCGCCCGGCCTGTAGAGGATCATTCTACCGTCATGGAAACAGTTCCAAGCCGTGAGGCTGGGGGCAGAGACTGTGTCCTGTCCCTCCACAGTAAACTGGTGCCTAAGAGTCAGAGGTCTTGCAGCCAGCGCAATTTTTCCTCCACCCAGATCACCTGGGACCAACTGTGGTGTGTTTAGGATAGTTTTTCTCTGGTGATGCTGTTGATGTGTGTGTAAGGGCAAGGTGCGAGCAGCCCTAAAGGGAAATGCGCCTGACAGAACAAAAGCAGCATCAACCATTCCACACCCCTTCCCAGCCTTCCACAACTTCATCAACTCCAAATGCATAGCCAAGTACCACTGTTGTGTGTTAAGTGCCCCGGGACTAAAGAACGCCTTCACCATACAAGATTATATATGAAAAGCATTTGCTGAAAGCAGAGCAACGAGATGCTACCTGAATCGGCTGTCAGCGAGAGTGTGGAAATAATGGTAATCAGACCAGTAACAGCTCTCCATACGGTCAGTCACATGAGGATACACAGCACTGAGAACCGGCGCCACAGGAAATTGACAAGAGAAGCACGTGGCCCTGAGAACAGGGCCTGGGAGCCAGGGCTCAGTCCTCTCTGCTCAGCCTGGCCACAGACCCCAGGACACGAGCAAGGCTTGGTTTTACCACCACCACAACCTTTAGACCCAAGGGGATGATGGTCAAATCCATCATAAAACAGTCAGCGACATGCTCCAGAGGCCTGGAGAGTGCTTTTAGCTAACAAAGAGCCATTCAACACCTACGATGGAGCAGACTGCACAGAGACTGAGACGGACGGAAGCATCAGCACATCTGAGAACAGAAGGTGCTTGGGCCAGCGGCAAAGACTTAGAGGAGGCGGTGGGAGAAAATGAGGGGCCGCTTGGCAAGTGTAGAAGAGACAACAGGGGCCACAAAGAATGAATGAGAGCAACAACAGTATTTATCCAGAACATTCCAAACCCAGGAGAGACATACTGTCCCTCAACAGGAAAACACTGTGTAAAGGTAGGAATCTTCAAGAGGAGATGGAAAAACAGAGCAAGGGAGGGAAGAAGAGAGGGAGGGAGGGAGGGAGAGCGAGAGAGAGCAGCTCTAACTCATGTGGTAGACTCAATCATGAACAAAAGAACAGATGAAGGGATTTGAAGACGTGAGTAAGCTCTGCTCTGAAGTCATCAGAACCTGTGATGACAGAATGGAAAGGCATTTATTTATACTAAGCAATAGGAAAATTTAAATAAAGTTGTGGAGAATTAAAAAACCTTAATTTGATTTTACTTGGAAATTTGATTTGAATTTGGTAGAAAGGTTGTCCACTAAATATAAAAGCTGAACACCAAAACTGTTACCATGTAGAAGTGGTGTCTGAAGGCAGGACTGAAAGGCCACGTCCTCGTCAATGCCACGGAACTGGCGACATCTGCTCTGCCAAAACTGGACGGTGTCTTTGTGCTCCTGTGATCAACTTTTACCACTTTTCTTTTTTTTTTGAGACTAAGTCTTGCTCTGTCGCCCAGGCTGGAGTGCAGTGGTGCGATCTCAGCTCACCGCAACCTCCACCTCCCAGGTTCAAGTGATTCTCCTGCTTCAGCCTCGTGAGTAGCTGGGATTACAGGAGTGCACCACCACATTCGGCTAATTTTTGTATTTTTAATAGAGATGGGATTTCACCATGTTGGCCAGGCTGGTCTCGAACTCCTGACCTCGTGATCCGCCCACCTCAGCCTCCCAAAGTGCTGGGATTACAGGCATGAGCCACTGTACCTGGTCACCATTTTTCAAACTTTTGCTCCGAATATAGATGAAGATTCTCCAGAAGCTAATTTTGTCCATGAATTTAAAAAACATGGTTTTTAATGGTTCTTTGGAAAAGAAAATAATTGCAAAGATATGAGGTCACCCAAAAGATCCATTTTTTGTTTCTGGGTTCAATTCTATGCATAATTCAGAATCCACTAATTGCTCTTCACATAAAAATGAAGGTTCCACTGCCTCAACCTGCAAAGCTAGGGTTTCACCCCAAGAGTTTTTATCGGGTTTCATGCACTTCATACTTTAAAAGGTAAAGTAGATCATTAAGTCAATCTTTATTCAAAGTGAACCGTCAGCAAATGGGAAAATCTAATCATCCCCTACTTCACCATTTTCTATTAATGTGAAAATCATGCAAAGAAAAAAAAATCCTCGTTTGAAATGTTCTTGATGTTCAAAGCCAGTACATAATAGCTAACCAACTTGATGATCAATTGTTTCAAACTCTTTTCTGGTCGACTGTTACTATTTTTTCCAGAAACAGTGTTTTTTCTCAAAAAAAAAAAAGGGGGGGTGCTGAAATTCAGAAGCAAAGACAGCCACTAAGATGCTGACTGTTGAAAGCCAGCCTGTGAGAGAGGCTGGAGCGCAGAGCAGGTGCCTCAGGCTCCATCCTTCCCGGCAGCCGTGCGGCTCCCACCACCGGGGCCAACGACCACTTTTTCTTTTACTTCTAGTTACACACAAAATGCAAGCCGCAGTTTTTTATTCTTGGATTCAACAGACAGAAAATGATGCCATCAGCGGATCTTTCTAAATGTTCCCTCTCAATTTCTATACTTGTCACAGACCAGTCACCGTGTGTGGATCAGGACAGACCACACTCCGCTTGCTCAAAATTGAAATTCTTAGTTTATAGACACTGAATTTGAGAGGCAACAAGGTCCACCCAGACCTCCACCCACAGTTCTGAAAAGTAAGCATTTAAAAAGAAAGGCTAATTCCACAATATGTATATATTTCAAAACGTGTTTTACTCCATAAATATATACAATGTTTATTAGTCAATCAAAAAAAAAAAAAATAGCGCTTTGGGAGGCCGAGGCAGGTGGATCACTTGAGGTCAGGAGTTTGAGATCACCGTGGCCAGTATGATGAAATCCCATCTCTACTAAAAATACAAAAGTTAGCTGGGTTAGATGGTGCACGCCTGTAATCCTACTCGGGAGGCTGAGGCTGAGTGGCTTGAACCTGTGAGGCAGAGGCTACAGTGAGCTGAGATCGCACCACTGCACTCCGGCCTGGAAAACAGTGAGAGAGACTCCATCTCAAAAACAAATAAATAAATACATTTTAGGCCAGGTGCAGGGGCTCATGACTATGATCCCAGCACTGTGGGAGGCCAAGGTGGGAGGATTGCTTGAGCCCGAGTTCAAGAACAGCTTGGGCAACAAACACAGGGAGACCCCATCTCTACAAAAAGTAAAAATAAAGTGGCTGGGCACAGTGGTACATGCCTGTGGTCCCAGCTACTCAGGAGGCTGAAGTGAGAGGATCACTAGAGCCTGGGAAGCTGAGGCTGCAGTGAGAGTGAGGTTCTGTCTCAAAAAATAAAAAAAAATTTTTAAATAAAAATAAATACATTTTAAATAAAGGTTAATATCACAGAGGAAAGTAAACATCTGTGACCCTCAACAAAGAGGGGGTTTTCTGTTGTTTGTGCTATTGTTGTTCGACTCAGCTTCTCAAATCCCAGGGCCTAGGAGTTTCAAACATGTTTTATAAGCAATCATCAGTTCATGGTTACAGTAAACAAAAACAAAACACCCTATAATACAGTGTCTCACTGTGTCTGTTTAGTGCAGAGAATAGGAACATGGGCTCTCAAGGGAGAGGAGATGAGGGCGGAGTTCCCACTCCCACTCCTGGCTACGTGGTTTTGGGTCAGCAACTCAGGAAACCAACTTCTTTATCCACAAGACAGAGAAAGTGACAGGCTCTGCCTCACAGGGCTTCTCTGAAAATGAAGACTCTGCATGTGAAGCGCTAGTTAACGGTGAGTGCTGCTTACTGAGTGCTCAGTAAATGTCGGCCACGTGGGCCACAAATGTGGCAAATGCCATCCCTCCCACAGAAATGAAATGGCCCCAGCACAGCCGCTGCCCCTTTCTTTTTCTCTTTTCTCTTT
>NW_022436989.1:3313608-3356692 GCF_009761245.1 Sapajus apella
TCCTTCCTTCCCTTTCTTTCCTTTTCTCTTTCTCACTTTCTTTCTTTTTCTCTCTCCTTCCGTCCTTTTTTCTTTTTCTTTCTTTCCTTCCTTCCTCCCTTTCTTTCTTTTGTTCTTTCTTTCTTCCCTTCTTCCTCCTCCTTTTTCTTTCCTTCCTTCCTTCCCTTCCTTCCCTTCTTTCCTTCCTTCCCTCTTTTTTTTGAGACTGTGTCTTGCTTTGTCACCCAGGCTGGAGTAAAGTGACTCATCTCAGCTCACTGCAACCTCCACCTCCTGAGTTCGAGCGATTCTCATGTCTGAGTCTCCCAAGTAGCTGGGATTACAGACATGCACCACCACACCCGGCTGATTTTTGTATTTTTATTAGAGACGGGGACTCGCCATGTTGGCCAAGCTGGTCTTGAACTCCTGGCCTCATGTGATCCATCCACCTTGGTCTCCCAAAGTGCTGGAATTACAGGTGTAAGCCACCATGCTTGGACCAGGACAGCTTCCTGAGAGCTGGCCACCCTTGCGCCCTGACTCCAGGGCCCTGCATGCTCAGAGGACTACGTCTCCACTGCAGTCGGGCAGGAAGAGTTGAAAGTGGTAAGCACAGACTGGAGGTGTAGGAGCTGACTCCGCCCCCGAACCCCTATGAGGACAGACACATACCAAAAGCTGTCATGACCATCACCTTACACAGCTCCGCATCAGCTAAAACCAAAAGGCTCTTTGAACTCAGTTTACAGTCTGACAACATAAGCTGGGCAGGTTTTGGCTATCACACAGACAGCAGAGGATGTAAAGGGGTCAGAGACACCCCTGGGTCTGCCTCTTGGCATGACGGGCCTGGAGCCGGTCATCCACACTTCAGCTTTCGGTGCCCTCAGCGGCAGGGAGGTTATTCATATGCCGTCTCTCTCGTTGGGAGGTGGGAACATCCAGCTAAGAATAGGCCTCACCAACGATGAGAACAACAGGGCGAGGCATGGGCATGAGTAAAGGGCGGGGGTATCTATAAAGATCGTTCTTTTCACACGGTACTGTTTCCCACTGTGCACTGTAAACCTCTGAATACAAACCACGTGCTTTTAATGCTCATTCCATTAAGTGTCGAGTGCTACCAGCGTTCACGGCAAAGAAAGTCATCATAAAGCTTTGGGGGCCTTACGGATCCTTTCCAGCTCTTTGAAAGCTCACATCTCAAGCCCTCGTCACTCCAAAGTCATGGGTTTCCAGCATTTGTTTGCTGCCTGCGTCACCGGCACGGCCGCCCCAGCTGCGTCACCAGCCCATGCGGGGTAGGTTTTGCCTCAGTATTTCCGCGCCACCCGAGGCTTGGCCAGTGCTTTGCCATCCTTTCCCTGACGTCTGCTTGCTTGTTTGTAAATCCCCCTCTGATATCCCGACCTCCAGCCTTGGGCACACCGCTTGTCCAACACACTCGGGTTCCCAGCACATCTCATCCCCACGTCCCTTCCTTGCACCTGAGCTCCTGTTCTCCTTCAATTCTGCCCACGGGAAGCCCTCACCTCTCATTTCTTCCTGCTTTAGATATTTCCTGGATTGTCTTGTGAGTCAGTCAGCCTTCTGTAAAATTCTCTGGCTGGAACTGAATGGAAGGCTTTCCACGTTCAAAGAATTTCAGGTTAGAAAGGCACATCGGAAGTCAATTCCCATCTGAGCACTGAACGTTCCTTCTGGTACCAAGGCCAGGTAATTACTCAACATAACTTTCATCTCCCTCAGGGACACGAATCTCACTCTCTCCTGAAGCCATCGAAATTGCAAGTTCTGCCTTCTGAGCTGGGGATGCGTCTCCTCCCTCATGACTTAGCCTTTGCCTACATACTTGGCTGCTCTACAAAACCAGCCAATCTCCGTTTATACGACAGCCCGAGAGAGAGCCGAGAGCATCCATGGTACACCCCAGAATCCTTCTCTTCTCCAAACGGAACCTGCCGTGAGAGCGCTTCTTAGTCACCCTCCTTTGGACGTGCTCAAATAACCTCCTAGGAGCTCCTGTGCTTGTGACATTTCCTCATAACTGTTCCCTCCCTTCATTCTCTCCCTAAGTGGCATGGTCATGGCCTCCCCGTGAGCTTGGAGTCCCTGCTTAATGGGCTGGGACAACACAGAGATTCACATACAGACAAGGATCCCACAGGGTCCTCATTGCTGGGTGGCCAGGCTGTACACATTTCCTCTCACTTCCCAACATTCAAGTTGGCCCAAGTGTTCACAGGACAATCAACATGGCACCCAGGGACAATCAGGACCCTCAAAGCTGGTCTTCCAACAAGCCGCGTGTGCTGCCTTTAGGGTGCCTCTGTCCTCCTCTGCCTTGTCCCCGTCCTAATCAGCCCCCCTTCCTCACATTTGAGTTTTGGATGCCACCATTCAGAACAGCCACACAGCTTCCTTCTCACTGCCATCACGGTCACCACTTCTACAGTACTTTATCACTTCTCATCACCTTATTTCAGTCTTCAGAGCAATCCTGTAGAGGAGGTATATCATTTTATAGACGGCGAAGCTGAGGCCGAACTGCAACTTGAACCCAAAGAGTCTCACGATTTCATATCTGATGCTACCATATTTATTCTAGGCCCTGTTCACTCAGAGGTTTGCAAATCTTAGGCAGAGAAAGTTTTCTAAGGCTCAGTTCCAAATATTAAATTTAAAAAATGAGTTACAGGCTGGGTGCGGTGGCTCATGCCTGTAATCCCAGCACTTTGGGAGGCCGAGGCAGGCGGATTACGAGGTCAGGAGATCGAGACCAGCCTGGTCAACATGGAATCCCATCCCTACTAAAAATTCAAAAATTAGCTGGGTATAGTGGGGCATGCCTGTAGTCCCAGCTACTCAGGAGACTGAGTCGGGAGAATCGTTTGAACCCGAGAGGCAGAGGTTGCAGTGAGCCGAGATTGCACCACTGCACTCCAGCCTGGGTGGCAGAGTGAGACACCATCGCAAAAAAAAAGAGATACCGAGAAAAAAGTAGAGAAATCCAGTTTCCATTTCTGGCTGTGCTATAACCTGCTCCTAGTGGAACTTCCCTGGTCCCCGTTTTTCTCACTCATAAATAAGGAGCTGGAACCAGACAATCCCTGAAGTCCTTTCCTGCTCAGCTGTCCTTAGTCTCCTGCCCCGTCTCTGCCTTGTTGCTAAAATTAGGGAGAAAACATTGTTGAAATACCTTTCTTTTTTGTTTCTTATATTTTTAAAGTTCCCAAGATTAGCTGGATAGTATTTGATAACTCTCTGGCTCCTCTGTCAAGAAGGAGTAAAAACCCCCCGGCCATCTATTTAATAGCTTTTAAGCAGTTAAGTTTCTAGAATGAGAAGATAAATCTGGAAACACTCGCCAGAGGGATCCCCCTACAAAAGTTCTTATCCAAAGGAAGACATCTTTACAGCTACACATCACGAGAGCAGTGGTTCCCAGGCCGGGCACGGCGGCTCACGCCTGTAACCCCAGCACTTTCAGAGGTCGAGGCAGGTGGATCACGAGGTCAGGAGATTCAGACCATCCTGGTCAACATGGTGAAACCCCGTCTCTACTAAAAATACAAAAATTAGGCCGGGCGCGGTGGCTCAAGCCTGTAATCCCAGCACTTTGGGAGGCCGAGACAGGTGGATCATGAGATCAAGAGATCGAGACCATCCTGGTCAACATGGTGAAACCCCATCTCTACTAAAAATACAAAAATTAGCGGGGCATGGTGGTGCATGCCTGTAGTCCCAGCTACTCGGGAGGCTGAGGCAGGAGAATTGCTTGAACCTGGGAGGCAGACTCCACTGTACTCCAGGCTGGGTGACAGAGTGAGACTCCACTGCCCTCCGGCCTGGGTGACAGAGCGAGACCCCATCTTAAAAAAAAGAGAGCAACAGTTCTCAACCCCAGGGCTTTTGACAATGTCTGGGGACATTTTTGGTAGTCATAACTCAGGGAGGGTCCTTCAGGCACACACCAAGGGGTACACCCTCCAAACCACCCTCCAACACACAGGACAGTCCCCACAAGTTAGCTGGCCCAAGATGTCAAAATGCCATGGTTGAGAAAGTCCCGTAAACAGTGACATCAAAGAACCTCCCCAAATGCTTTCTGGTGTTTCAGCCAAACTAGTCGACGCGAGAGGTTAACCAGGCACACCCAGCGGAAAGAACCCAGGATCTGAACGGCTCTCTTACCGTGCAAAGAAGGAAGCGGCCACCGAGGTGCCTGCAGAAGTCTCGCTGGCCAAGCAGGAGCCCTGTGAGGCGGGGACGCTGCAGGCAGAAGGCTTGTCTGCATTGTAGCGGTTCAGCACGGCCTCGGTCAGTCCCTCCCGGCCACTCTCTGTCATCAGCTGGGAGATCTGACAAGGAAAATAGAGACTGAGCTCATTACCTGTGGCTCGCTGCATTTCCCGACCACTGATGGCATCTCCCTATTTGGGGGAGGGAGGCAAGAGGGAACAGGGTTCCATCCCACCTGCATTCAGCCACACGTCGGTGCTTAGGGCTACTAGAAGGCTATTTTCCAGCATTTTAGCTAGGTGATACCTCCCCGTTTTCATTAAAAATAATGGAATAAAATTACCCCTTGACATTGTAAGTTTCAATTACGTCTGTGTCTTCCCTCCATTTGGAGGGAAAAACAGGAACCATTATCCATGCACTCTGCCGCCCAACACCACAACGGGAGCATTATCCAACACTGGCTTCTTACCAGGAATGGCCCCGAATGCTCTGAAACGGAGGAGTGGGAAAAAGGCATGGTTTTATTAAGGGAGAAGTGGCCCTGCTAATAAAAAACGTAAGGAATGAAAATACTACAGCATTTGGTGGTGGCAGTGGAAAGCCAATAAAACGGGCAGCGTAGAGAAACTAATACAAATAAATATAGCCCGGATAAATTGCCAATTTTTTAAGGGTTCAGATCATTTCAGCAGATTTCATTTTCCTCTTGGTTCATTAAGATAAACGGCTTCCATTTTATTTGAAATGATTGCCTTTATAATGGAAGTTCTAGTGGATGGGGCTTGGTCCATTTTGCCTAAATCTGCATAATAAGCTGTGAAGAACCAAACTCCGGGGCAAAACAAGGATCTTGTGTGGAAACGTACTTTGGAAAAGTGTTAATCCCCACAGCAAATATAATAATCATGCAGGCAGAGTCTCAATATTTGGAAAACCTGTGACTTTAAATCTTCAGTCTACTTGCAAAAAAAGAAAAACGTTCGTTTAAAAAAAAAAAAGAGGAAACTTTAGTTCAAAAAAAGTCACGAGTCTATTCAAACCCTTAAATGCTAAGTGGAAAATGTTTCTAATCACCTACAAAAAAGAAGTGCCATAAAGCGAAGATCCAGAGTAGTTTCCAGTTTGTAACTGAACAGCCCTTTTGTGAGCCTTTAAAGGCAAAAACATTTGTACTTTTCATGATTAGCAGAATAGCCATTACTCTGAGTCCATTGACTGGGGACTTTGCTCCGCTTAAATTCATGCTCTGACTTGGAAAGCCTTGGCATTATTCAGCAGAAATTCTGTCAGCACACACCTTCTTATTCTCATGCATTTGACGCATTGTAAGGAAACTTGACCCAAGTAAGAGAAACTGGAGAGGAGGCTGCAAAGGCAGCTGGGGCCCTAAGGCCGCTCCCTGCTGACTCAGCGGAGAGCCTGCACGGCCGCTCCTCGGGCTTCCTTTGCTGCTGTGGGGTGTGGGCTCCTGTCCACCGGCTGCTACGTCCCCGCGGGATGGGGCAGGCTGGAGGATGTCACTGATACAACTGGAAAGCTGGCCGTGCACACCACCGTCCCCACTCAGCGGTACTGATGAAGCTCCAGGTGACCCATCATGCCTCCTGGACAATGTCCAAACACAAAATAAAACCCCCAAATTCATGGGACAACTTTTTTTTCCCAAGAAGCTACAATCTAAGACATACCTCTGATTTTGACACACAGTGACATGTGAAACAAGCCTGTCTGCTGGGTTGTTTCCTTTCATTCCTACATCTCTCATCTAAAATTTGGAGGAAGGACTCGGTAGTTGCCCTGCTAAGCCAGAGAGGAGCCGCTGGAAGGCGCGTGGTGAGTGGCATGATGCCTAACACAGAGGCACGGCATTCCAGGTGGGTCCAGATTCCCACATCTGGTCCAGAATGCACGTGAGCAGCCTGTGGGTTCACAGCTTCTGAAAATGTCTCTGAGCAAACGAATTTCAACGCATGAGCTTCCTTACTAGAGAGCTATTGGGTATCCTGTGCCAAGCAAAATGCTTCCTCTTACTTTTAAAGAATCAGGGATTAGGCCGGGCGCAGTGGCTCATGCCTGTAATCCCAAAACTTTGGGAGGCCAAGGCAGCAGATCATGAGGTCAGGAGATCGAGACCATCCTGGCCAACATGGTGAAACCCTGCCTCTACTAAAAATAACAAAAAATTAGCCAGGCGTGGTGGCGCACACTTACAGTCTCAACTTCTTGGGAGGCTGAGGCAGAGGAATCACTTGAACCCAGGAGGCAGGGTTGCAGTGAGCAGAGATCACACCACTGCACCTCAGCCTGGCAACAGAGCAGGACTCCGTCTCAAAAACAAAAAACAAAAAGAATCGGGGGATTAGTAGGCATGAGGCACTGAATTCCCAAGCCTATAAATAGAATTATTCAATAATCAACTGTTTTTAAAAAGTTAGCATCACAGAATGTTTTAGAGTCAGAAGCTATTTCCAACATCATCGTCTTCAAAACTCTTCTCCTTAGAAAAGGCATCAGAGGACCAGAGAATGATTTGCCTGAGCCAATTTGGATCTAGGAATAGGACCCTGACTCTTAAACCATTCCCAGCACCTACTTCCTTCCCTACCGACCCCTCTTCTAATTGAAAAAAAAGTCTTCCCTTCTAATCAAAAAACTTGTGATATACAGAAAAAATCGAATAATAAAACCTACACATGTATCCACTGCCACCATTCACAAATGTTAGCATTTTTTATCTGGGAAAATATTTTCTAAAAGAAACCAAATATTGTGTAAAATTAAAACTGTGATGTCCCTAGCCACACAGCCAGTATCAGGCCTGGGGTGGGGATGCGGGAACAGGTCCACGTTCCGTCACGTGCCCTCCCCACTTAGAGCCTGACAGCTCATTGTTTGGGTCCTTTGTGCATTCTCTAGATTTTGTTCTGGTAGATCCACAATGGGGAGAGGACATCCCTCCAAATGCCTACTCTATCGACTCTCACCACCTGAAACATCGTGTTCTCATTAGCATTTCTGCCTAGTATCCTCCTCAGAGATTTCAGACTCTCAGAAATAACAGACCACGCTGCGGCTACAGCAACTGCTCACTGACCTGCCCCTCAGTTTCACGCTCCAGGGCTTCAGGCCCTAGCGAGGTCCTCAAACACCCTCCGCCTCCTTCCGCCACGGAGGCCTTTGCTCTCCATGTGGAATGTTCTACTTTTCCTGCAGATCCACGCTCAAACCTCACTTCCTCAGAGAAGCCTTCTTCCAGCCTGTGCTTCCTCTGCCGGATGCTTCTACAGGGCCTCAATCCTTTCCCTCAGTATCTCCGCTTTGGTTCACACCTTGCATTTAACAGTAAGTCATTTTCTCCCACTACAGGAAAGCCCCAAGTCTACAGGCTAGGGCTGGTTTGCTCACCACTGTGTACCAAGGTCAATACCATGGCTGGCACAAAAGACGCTCAGAACATGTTTGTGGAATACATCTCAGCGATTCTTACTTCCTACTGCTCACATGCATCTACTTAAATCCTCTTAAGTCTTTTAAGTAAGAGTAATTTCTTAAAAAAATTTTAATTGCTTTTCTTTTCTTTTTTTTTTTTTTTTTTTTTTTTTGAGACTGGGTCTTGCTGTATCGCCCAGGCTGGAGTGCAGCGGTGCAATCTCAGCTCACTGCAACCTCTGCCTCCCAGGTTCGAGTGGTTCTCCTGCCTTGGCTTCCCAAGTAGCTGGAACTACAGGCATGCAACACCACACTCCGCTAATTTTTTGTATATTTAGTAGAGCCGGGGTTTCACTGTGTTAGCCAGGAAGGTCTCAATCTCCTGACCTTGTGATCCACCCACCTTGGCCTCCCAAAGTGCTAGGATTACAGGTGTGAGCCACCGTGCCCGGCTTCTTTTTCTATTTTATTTGATTCTTAAGATATGACAGTCTTTTCTCCCACCCTCATCCCTGTTAAAGCTTACTGTTTTGGCTCCACAATGTTTGGGGATCAAGAGCTGCCTCTCTTTTAGGCTGCTGGTTCATTTGCTCATTCATTCGTATGAACAATCATGTGTTGGGTGCTTGGTATATGTCAGGGGAAAAAAACTGCTGAAGATTCAGGAGGCTCTCAAAATGTGCAGACATTTCCTGTCAATATCTTGTGCAAAGACAGTCTGCAAGATAGCGCTCCAAAAGCAACTTCCATTATCTCCGTTTAGCTACATTTTTATAATTCTGAAAAACAGAAGAGCTAGGCTTGCTCTCGGTAGAAGCAGCTGCAGCTTCTTAATCATATCCATTGTAGATGATTCTGAGAGAGGAGCCGCCCCGTTAGATAAGCTATTGCTTTTCCCACATACACTGGTATGCAGGCCTTCTGAGTGCTGAGTTTTAGTGTTTTGGTGGATATCTTCTCACCAAGGTGCTACCTTGCTTGCTACCAAGATACTTGTGCATAGGAATTTACGCTTCCTTAACCCTGCAAACCCTCCCTAGGGATGCGGGGCTGCAATACCATTGGTTGTAACTGAATTGTCCTATTAATCAAAGAAACAAAATAAGACCTACTACATGAGCTCTGCTTACAAAAGAACCACTCCAATCCAAATTCTGAAGCTCTCTGAAACTGTGATTGCTTATCCCTGGGCTGTTTTCATGTCAAGCAAAGAATGGCAGTCATCCATAGTCTATGACAATTAAACAGTCATTAACAGCATAAGGGATGCCCTCATGTGCCCACCCCTTTGCTGCTAATAAACCGCTCCTTCCTCATAGAAGGTTCACTGGAAACAACATTAAGTAACGTAGACTGGTTGGCTATTGTTCCCATTTCACAGATGAGAAAGCAGAGGCCAGAAGGGGAGTCTGATGATTGGTCCAGTGCCGCTCAGCCGTCACACAGGGAAGTTCAGCTGGAAATGGAGGCCTCCAATTCCATGTGTATTTCCCTTCCTTCTGCCATCTCACCTTCGTTACTGAAGTTTACTGAATAACCTGGGCCCCAGAGAGATTTGGGGGATTACAGAAGGTAAACATTGGTTAGTCTCTGTCCTCAGGAGATTTGGAAGGAAGATAGATAAAGAAACTTGTAGTCAGCCAGAAACGTGCTCTCTCTCCCTTCTCTAAAATAAGGGTGTGTGTGTGTGTGCGTATAGAAATACTACCTGTGACTTGGAAATGGGGACGCTTCCAAAATGTGTTTTTAGCCCAATCTTTAGGTCAAAGAAGGTCTCCGTGGGGCCTATAAGACTCCATATTCCCCTTCCCAGTTCTCATAGGGGAGCCCCACAGCACCCAGCTGGGGGAGAGGCCTGTGGAGGAGGGGCAGCTGAAGCTTGGTCACTTCCGACGTGTTCTAAAGGAAAGAGGCCCTGGGCCCACGGCTTCAGCCCTGCTCACACCAACACAAAAGAGCCCTCACAACACACCTCGGGCCCTCACTGAGAGCTCGCCCCACTCTCCAGCCTCCCCAGCCGGAGCCGGTTCTCAGGAGTGGCATTCCACTGAATCCCTTATGGGATTTGGGAGTTTATGTTCCACCGCCCACCCCCTCCACAGCACTCCAAAGTCTCCTCTTGGCTTTGGAATTTCATCTCAAGGCAGTGGCCTTTCCTGCTAGTCAGGAGGACTCCCCACACTTCAGGGCAAGTCTTCCCAGGAGGGGCCTGCTTCTCGCTGCTAGCTAGAATAAAGATCACTCTGGTTGTAGAACTCTGCCAGGAAGCCTTGGCTATGCTAACTCCACTGGGCGTGGGCATGAGCTCCAGGAAGAACCCTGCCCCTTCTCCAGCCCCATCTCTGCCCCCCAGGCCAGGTGAGCAGCCACAGACAGAGCTAAGGACGGCCTTTAGTGGACAAATATAGATCCCTTGCTGCAGTCCTGAGGGGTCGCCTGTGGATTCTAAGACAATTCAGCCATTTCACCAGAAAGGGAACTGAGGGTCAGAGAGGTGGAGCTCTTTCCCCAAGGGAACACAGCCGGTAAGAGGAGGAGCCATGGCCGAACGTGGATCTGTTTCCTGAGGTGGCTTCTGTGCTGGACGTCTGCCCTCAGTTCACTTGCCCTCCCTCCCCACCCCCCCGGGACCCTTCCTAACTCGAGGCTGCCCTCGGAAACTTCCTTGCAGTCCACTGTTAGAGAACACCCCCAAGACAGGGTGTTCCCCTGAAACTGGAACCTCGCCACATAATTCTGAATCAAGAACCTTGTTTTTTCTTTTTCTTTTTTTGAGACGGAGTCTCGCTCTGTCACCCAGGCTGGAGTGCAATGGTGCGATCTCAGCTCACTGCAACCTCTGCCTCCTGGTTCAAGCAATTCTCCTGCCTCAGCCTCCTGAGTAGCTGGGACTACAGGTGTGGGGCTAATAAGTAGCCGGACTACAGCCTGGCTAATTTCTTGTATTTTAGTAGAGACGGGGTTTCACCATGTTGGCCAGGATGGTCTCCATCTCCTGACCTCGTGATCCACCCGCCTCAGCCTCCCAAAGTGCTGGGATTACAGGCGTGAGCCACCACGCCTGGCCAAGCACCTTATTTTTAAAGGACTATGGCTTACATCTGCATTTTAGTCTGTTAGAAATTTATTTCTTCTCTCGTGATCCTGTGAAAGATACATGATTCTTCCTGAGAAAACTCTGGTTCCAAAACCTCCAAAGATCCGCCAAGCACATTTGAAAACCCTGCAGTCCTGGTGGAAAGGCCTCATTATCTTGGTTACATGTGTGTGTCACTGTCACAGTCTAGGAGCAGTGGCTGAAAACACGCTGAGAGCCATCCTGATCACAAGCTTGACGGGGACTACATTTTCACCACAGGATTTTATTTGGTTTGGTTCTGACTGAAACCTGTTTTCAGCTCTCCGTCTTGGTTACAGGGGACCAAGTCACTCCTTCAGGGTATCTGTGGCTTTCCAAACAGCACACCGTATCCCTCGGGTGGTGGCAAAATGAAACCGGGTAGCAGTAGCAGACTAGGCTGCAGGGAGAGCGTGCACGTGTGTGTGCGGGTGTCAGCATGTGTGCGCGCGCGGCTGTCAGCACGTGTGTGTGTGCGTGCGCGGGTGTCAGCACGTGTGCGCGCGGGTGTCAGCACGTGTGTATGTGCGTGCGTGGGTGTCAGCACGTGTGCGCACGGATGTCAGCACGTGTGTGCGCGCGGCTGTCAGTACGTGTGTGTGTGTGCGTGCGTGGGTGTCAGCACGTGTGCGCGCAGGTGTCAGCACGTGTGTGTGTGCGCGCGGGTGTCAGCACGTGTGCACATGCAGGAACATGTGAGGTTTTCAATGCACATGAGAACCCCAAGCACCACTAATGGGCAGCGAAAGTCTGCTTTTCACAGACCACAGGGAAATAAAGCTTCTCTGTATGGTTTAACTTTTAATTCACGTCTTTCATCCATGTTTAAACTTTTATAGCACACGTGTGCTAGATGTCAGGGTCTACATGTACATGAGAACCCCAAGCACCACTAATGAGCAGTGAAAGTCTGCTTTTCACAGACCACGTGGAAATAAAGCTTCTCCCTGTAGTTTAACTTTTAATTCATGACTTTCAATCACATTTAAAGTTTTACACAGATCCCGCAGTATGAGGAGCTTGGTATTCACTCCCAAAGAAAGAGTGAGTCCTAGGTGTGGTTATGACCTTGACTACAGAATCAAGACAAAAGATGTGCGGCTCTTCCTAAGGCCGCTCCCACATTGCAAATCGCAATCTGTAGGCCACTAACCTTTAACTTCCACACTGAGGGAAGAACTCTGAGAACGACCAGAGTGTGTCAGCATGGGCGTTCATCTTAAATGAACCCAGAAGCCACCACCCTCTGACTCTGCCGAGACAGCAGGGACACCAAACGGTATCTGTTTCCTGCGGAGACATCCACAGACAGCAACTGCTTCTCCCTCCGTCCTTAATTAATGATACTTAACGGCACGATGTCCCTCCTCAAATCCCAGAAAATAACATTTAAGAACATTTTCTCTTACACAATTAATGTCTCACTGCCTTGGGACATCTTTTATTGATATCTGCTACCTATACTGTTACTTAATGCTTTAATGGTTTATAAACAGTGGGTGCTCGATAAATATTTTTGATCCAGGTTAGCACAAATCAGCTCCCGATTATCTTGGAAAAGACCATTCACAGCTCATTTTTAAACCCTTGGTATTGTCTTAGGGTGTGTCTATGTTGTCCGTTGTTAGGCTCTTAGGAAATTAGAACGCCAGAATGCGCTTCAGTATATTCTGTAAACTCTATTATGAAAGTCAATCTGTAAAGGGAAAGATCAGGCAGTGCACGCCCAGACCGAAGAGAAACAACGTGGAGCTGATCACGCAGAGGCAGGAGGCACCTCACTCCAGTAACCACCACGCGGTGACACAGTCCACAGAAACCTTATTCAGTTTTTGCTCATAACAGAGAGAGAGAGAAAAAATATATATATGTCCCTTTTCTATCTGTGAGTCTTTGTTCTGACTGCAGGAAAATGTCTCAACCCCCACATCAGGTCACTTCTGGAGCTGACTATAAAAATGTATCTGGGCTGGGCGCAGTGGCTCACATCTGTAATCCCAGCATTGAGGAGGCCGAGGCAGGTGGATCACGAAACCAGGGGTTTAAGACCAGCCTGACCAACATAGTGAAACCCTGTCTCTACTAAAAATACAAAAATTGGCTGGGCGTGGTAGTGCACACCTGTAATCCCAGCTACTTAGGAAGCTGAGGCAGGAGAATCGCTTGAACCTGGGAGGCAGATGTTGCAGTGAGCCGAGATCCTGCCACTGCACTCCAGCCTGGGTGGCAGAGTAAGACTCTGTCTCAAAAGGAAAGAAAAACAAAAGTATCTGTTAGAGGGGTCTCCAAGAACAGGCTCCCCTTAAGGAGCAGATGTCACTTTGTCACCCCACCAGACCCTTCCTTCCTGGCCAAGGACAAGCAGCTACAGAGGACTGTTGCTCTGACAACCACAGGTGCATGTCTCTGGCTTCAACGCCACTCCCCCTGGGGAATGAAATGCTTCGTTTTATGAGTTATGTTTATTTCATGCTTGCAGGCAGAGAAACAGAAGACATGACCCACTTAGGAGGGAAGCGCCGGGATGCTCCCTAAGCCGCGGCGGCCTCCTCTTCTGCAGTGCCCATGTCTGTCTGTGTCTCCTCCACGTCACACAGGCCTCGGTCCTCACTAAGCTATTCCACTCACCTCTTTCTTCCCGTGCCTCCTGACCCCAAGTATCAGGCAAGCTTGTTGATCCGTTTAGACTTCATTGTCACCCTGCTTGTCTCTTCTTTCCCGCACACCAGAGCTACCCAGAACTGCAGTGATGCCCTTCCCAGGCAGTGTCATGCTTGCTGCGGCCGTGTTAGAATGTTTCCTAAGCAGGATTTGTGATGAGGGCAAAAGCTGGCATCAGCAAGACATGTTTTTGTTTAGAAGTCTCAGTAGACATTGCAGGAAGTTAACTATTGCTGGGTTCTTGCTTGAATAAAATATACTGAAAACTAGGGCAATAAAATGGATTTCCCCCAACCTATCCCATCAAAATAGTTTTTATTTTAAAATAATACATAAGAACAAATATTGTAGGATTCCACTTATCTGAAGCCCCCGAAATAGTCAAATTCATAGAGCCATTGTTAATGGGGCAGAGTTTCAGTGTGGGAAGACGAAAAAGGTCAGTTGGTGGTGGACGGTGGTGACGATCGCATAACAATGTGAATATACTTAATGTCACAGAACTGCATGCTTAAAAATGGCCAAGATGCTAAATTTTAGGTCATATATATTTGCCACCATAAAAAAAAGAAAGAAAGAAAGAAGGCCAGGTAGGGTGGTCAAGCCTGTAGTTCCAGCACTTAGGGAGGCCAAGGCAGACAGACTGCTGAGCTCAGGAGTTCAAGACCAGCCTGGGCAACATGGTGAAACCCTGTCTCTACCAAAAATACAAACATGAGCCAGGCAGGGTGGCACGTGCCTGTAATTCAGCTACTCGGGAGGCTGAGGTGGGAGGATCTCTTGAGCCTGGGAGGTTGAGCTGCAGTAAGCCATGATCATGCCACTGCACTCCAGCTGGTGTGACACAGCAAGACCCTGTCTCAAAAAACGAGAGAACGGGCGAGAATCCCACACTGCCAGAGTTACTCCTCTTAACCTATTCCGGTGGCTACGCTCCTGCTTTGCGTTTTGGAGAGTGCGGTCATATGGCCCATCAATGTTCAGGCTGGAGTCGAGAGGAGAGGGCCAGGAACCCAGGGTTTCTGTCTTCCAGTGACGGACAGGCCTCTATACGAGGTATGTTTTGCAGGGTGGCCTCAGTGACAAGACCCCACTTTGCCTATGCCCGAGGCCTGCAGGACGAAGAACTGGGATGGGAAGGAAACTCAGAGAGAAACCAAACTCAGAGAAGGGGGAGGAGATGGGCAGGGAAAGCCCCCCCACAAACCCAGCTCTTGGGTTAAACATCATCTGATTGCTTTATACCCACCTGAGTCAAATACCATCCTTCCTGACCTTCCCTCACACCTGCCAGGCCACACGTGAATGATCAGTTAGCACTGCTTCTGTGACACAGTATTCCGGGGCTGGGGTGGCTCAGGTCTTTTCTCAGGCTCATGATTTGCTTTCAGGCATTTTAATAGGATACAGCTTTTTCCTGCCGCTGTCGGCATGCTGTCTCAGAGAAATGGCAGTTACTGCCCAGGCTGAGGCTCGCCCCAGGCCTGGCCTAGTCCTCGCAGCTCACAAATCACCTGAGACGCTGAGGCTGGCCTTGAGTCACAGACAAACCCCGCTCTGTGCTGTCCAGCACCCCCAGCCAGCACCCCTAGCCATGATGGGATTCCTATGTCCCAGGGCTGGACGTTTGATTACCCTTATTATCTTAGCTTGCTTTGGCTATAAATTTTATTAGTGGCCATAAAATTATCCATCCACAGCATTTGACTCAGTGACCTCTTGCAAAAGAGAATTCCACAACTGGCCATACACAGGGCCTAGGAGGGCTGCCTTTCCTTCACCCTCAATTTATGGCCCTACCTCCAGTGCTCTGCCCTGCAGGATGAGACTCTGCAAACAGAAGAGGCTGCTCATGTTTCAGGATTCTCATTATCGGGGCTCAGATCTGGCCCCTCAGCACCTGATAACTGTTTTCTTTTATCCTTTGTGTTGCTAGAAGGTAAAGGAGCAGGCCGCCCGCCTGCTCCGGGAAGGCCGAGATGCAGACAGGATTCCGCAAAGGGCCAGCTGCATGTCTCTTTGGGGTTCCTCCCTCAGAGTTCTTTTATTTTCTTTTTCTTTTTCCTTTTTCTTTTTTTTGAGACAGAGTCTAGCTCTGTTGCCAGGCTGGAGTGCAGTGGTGCAATCTTAGCTCACTACAACCTCTGTTCACTACAATCTCCGCCTCCCGGGTTCAGGCAATTCTCCTGCCTCAGCTGTGCAAGTAGCTGGGACTACAGGTGCACGCCACCACGCCCTGCTAATTTTTGTATTTTTCGTAGGGACAGGGTTTCACCATGTTGGCCAGGCTGGTCTCGATCTCTTGACCTCGTGATCTGCCCGCCTCGGCCTCCCAAAGTGCTGGGATTACAGGTGTGAGCCCCCACGCCTGGCCCCTCCCTTAGACTTCTTAGTTCCAACATGTGCAGCTTAAGGTAGAGATCAAACTATTTAGGAGTCTCCTCTAACAGATGACACGGTCCTACCAGGAAGTCTGCAGCATTTCCACAGAGGCATGTGAATTCACCTTGCAGGAATGCTGAATCACTTACTCCTCAGCTCTGCTTTGGAGAGTGTTTCCAGTGACACAGTCAGTGCTGCATATGGAAACAAGCAGAGCAGCTGTCATGATGAGATCAGCTTCCACCTCAGAGGCCTTTGAGGATGTGAAATCAGGTGGCCTCATTCATCATCATCATCACCATCGCCACTTTTGAGCACTTATCGTGAGCCAGCTTCTGTTCTAAGAGCTTTATGTGTGTTGCCACATTTAATCCTGACAACAGATCTGTGAAGTAGGCTCAACTGTGATCAAGTAAGAGCTTCAATTCTGTCTGACAGCTGGCAAGGCCCTGAGGCAGGTAAGGCCGGGACTTAGTGTCTGGCTGTTCCTGAGTTTATACTGGGCGGCCCACATCACCCAGAGAATGTACAGCTCAAGGAGGGCTACCCTCTTCAGAAAATGTGCTAACAGCAAAAGATTTTATTTCAAAAAAAGAATCATTTGAGGCCAGGTGTGGTGGCTGACACTTGTCATTCTAGCACTTTGGGAGGCCGAGGCGGGTGGATCATCTGAGGTCAGGAGTTTGAGAACAAGCCTGGCCAACATGGCAAAACCCCATCTCTACTAAAAATACAAAAATTAGCCAGGCATGGTGGCACACGCCTATAAGACCAGCTGCTTAGGAGGCTGAGACAGGAGAATCACTTGAACCCAGGAGGCGGAGGCTGCAGTGAGCCAAGATTGCACCACCACACTTCAGTCTAGGCGATAAAGCAAGACTCAGTCTCAAAAAAAATAAACTAAAAAAAAATCATAAGAATCATTTGAATAAGTGATCATAATTAGGATTATTTGAATAACTGAGCACAATAAGCTCTCTCTAGCCAGTGTTTTGTGATGTTTATGATCAAATAAAAATAAAATAAAATGGTCTGAATCTGGATGTAATTGATTTCACTCTCAATTTCCAACTCAGAAAACTCAGACTGAGTAGTCAAGATGAAATCACAATCCTAATCAACTCAACCCTCATGTCAGGGTCGGACCACAGGCTACTCCTAGGCCAGCTCCTGTGTACAGAATGACCTGGGGGCGGCTTTCCTACTGGGGGAAGGCGACCCTTGTTTCTCACCCCCAAATAGTGAACCAAGAGCCAGTGCCCCAGGAAGCAAGTCTTGACTACTTGTTTCCTGCACTGAGTGATCACACCAGCCCCCCCCAGGACTCCAAGCCCGTCCTTATGATATCAGTGTGATGCCGTGGACCCTGTCAGTGCAATCCCAAAGCCTAAAGCATGTCTGGCTTTACAGCTGCCGCTCGCCCGTCTCTCTGCAAGTAAAGGGTCAACCCCAGGGCCGCAGGGACTGTGTCTGTTCTCCTCAGTATTACCAGCACAGGACAGTGTCTGGATATGGAATATATCTAACAAATACATTAATTCGTACATGAATTAACAGATACATGCAAATGGAGATGAACTCCATTTAGTCGGGATGGGGTTGTTGGAGTTGTGTTTGTTTCTAAGGGATAGAAGCTTGTTTTCACTTGATTTTGAGCATTGTGAATAGGGTACAGAAAGCTTTATTGAATCAACAAAGAGGTTTGAGCATAGACGTCATTCAATATAGTGGTAATAAGGCAAACTGCTGGAGCTGGGAAGAAAGAAGAAGAAGAAAAACAGGAGCAGGGTACATAAAGAGGTGAAGAGGGGGGGCGAACACCAGTAATGGTCCATCTCAGTCAGTTTGAGGGTGAGCCTGCGACAGGCATAGCTGGACAGCTGTAGAATTCTCTGGAATATGGGCAAGTAATCACAGGAATCCTGGTTCCCGGAGTGGAGAAACCAAGCCCAGAGGCGAAAGTCCCCCGCCCTGCCCTGGTTCTGCCCCATACTGGACATGAGTTTCAGCTGCACTCAGAGCTCTGGGGTGCTAGAAGATGAAATGTACAAACTGACCGATTTAAAGACGCCTGTCACAAAATTGAGCCATCCTCTTTCTTTTATCCATTTAAAAAACAGACTTGGGCTGAGTGCACTCTCACACCTGTAATCCCACCACTTTGGGAGGCCAAGGCAGGCAGATCACTTGAGGTCAGGAGTTCCAGAACAGCCTGGCCAACATGGTGAAACCTCGTCTCTACTAAAAATACAAAAATTAGCCGGGCGTGGTGGTAGGCACCTGTAGTCCCAGCTACTTGAGAGCCTGAGACAGGAGAATCACTTAAACCCAGGAGCTAGAAGCTGCAATGAGCCAAGATCGCACCACCGCACTCCAGCCTGGGCAACAGGGCAAGACTCTGTCTCAAAAAAATAACAGTAAATTATAGAATGAAATAAAAAACGGACCTAACCTTTGAAGAAAAGAGCTTGGAATTTCTGCCTATTGAATACTTGCTTTACGTAAGTTTTAAGAATGGCGTTGTTCATTAGTCATGCTGCCAAGGGGAAGCACAATCAGATTAGGAGGCCGAACACTCGATTAGCTGAACTGGTGCAGCATTTAATTCTCATACAGATCATGGCCTTTTCCATCCGCGGTTCATCCGCCATGTCTTTCTTGTCGGGAAAGGTCATCATCATGCATCTCTAAGCAGTCCCTTCCAAGGGTCTATGTCACCTACATTCCCAAGTTTTTCACTGAAGTCTTGGCTAATGCTTTGGAGGCTTTCAAGGAAACCAGCAGTGCATTATACCTTGGGCAACCCCACATCACAGCCGCGAAGGCGATGCCTAAACTGGAGACAGGCTGGACCAAATCAGATTGTCACCAAGTGCCTAGCAAAGGGCAGGTCAGGCAGCGGGCCCCGGTCAATGTGGCGTCATTAAGTGTTAAGAACCAATTCTGGGGGCTGGGCGTGGTGGCTCACACCCGTAATCCCAGCATTCTGGGAGGCCAAGGCAGGTAGGTCAGGAGCTTGAGACCAGCCAGGACAACATAGTGAAACCCCATCTGGTGGTGCACACCTATAATCCGAGCTACTTGGGAGGCTGAGGCAGGAGAATGGCTTGAACCCAGGAAGTGGAGAGGTTGCAGTGAGCCAATATCATGCCTCTATATTCCAGGCTGGGTGACAGAGTGAGACTCTGTCCCCCACCCCCCACAAAAAGAACTAAATCTGGGTTCTGGGCCTGGCTTAGTGGGAGCAGCATGGGAAGCTATGGGTAAGTCATTTCCCCTCTCTTAGCCCCAATTTTCCCCAGGGAGGGGACCTTGTGAGACTGCCCGTGGGATGGCCGCAGGGCATGCTGCTGTGTCCCCAAAGTCCTCATCACGTGTAAAGCAGGAACCGTTCAGAGATATTCCCATGTATCTCTAAAATATGCTCCTGACTTAACATTTGAGTGGCCTCTGTGCACAAACAAACATATCAAAAATCACAAAACACAAATTCCCTGCCAAAGTGGGAAAAAATTCCCAAACTGTCAATGGTGAACAAGAATTGTTTTGTTTAAGAGTCAGCTACTTGCTCCAGAGTGAGGCAGTGGCTTACATGGTCCCAGTTTTGATCTGACATCAAACTTTGTATTCTGTTTACCAACTGCAGAAACACCAAATCCTGCACAACTCAGAAAGCAACTTTTTAAAAAATGGAGCTGGCAAAGTCCTCAGATCTATTCTAGGCCAACTTCCACGCGTACACAGGAAGACGCTGAAGTCCAAATTGGTGGGCTGAGCTATCTCGATTCGCACACCTAGTTCATGCCACAGCCAGTTAATTGTGGCACTTATTCATGCATGCCAAATATATAAATTGGCTAAAAATACAAAATTAGCCAGGCATGGTGGCACGTGCCTGTAAGCCTAGCTACTTGGGAGGCTGAGACAGGAGAATCGCTAGAACCCAGGAGGCAGAGGCTGCAGTGAGCTGAGATCACACTACTACACTCCAGCCTGGGTGACAGAGGAAGACTGTGTCTCAAAAAAAAAAAAAAAAAAAAAAATCATTGAAGACTGATTTGAATAAGTGATCATAATTAGGATTATTTGAATATATATATATATATATATCTGTGTATTATTTGAATACACATATATTAAAAACCAACAATAGGACAGCAGAACTCTGAAATGACTGAAAATCCTAGAAATAGAGAAAAAGAGTCTCCGCAGGTTAGCCATAAACCAGGGGCTCAGTTCTACCCGAATGAGCAGCTGTGGGACCTTGATCAAGTCAATTAGCCTCTCTGCATCCTCGTTTGCAAAATCACAGATCTGTCGTAAGGAATATTAACTAAAAACACTCTCAGCCATCTCTCTCCTCTGATAAAAATGGCTTAAGAATCAAAACCAATGCTCTAAAGCCTCTAATTGCAAACCCGCACACGGCTAAGCAAACATTTGCGGGCTGGTCTTATGAAGATATTTGAAGTTGTTCTTCTGCCTATTCCCTTTGGAGTTCAGGATCCCTTACTCTATAAGGCTGATAATCTAAACCTTCACATCATTCCCACATGTCCAGAATTCAAAGCACAGCTTGTCAGGGTTGCTTACTGGGAAACTGTTTCATTAATCCTAATTAGGACTGATCCTAATCTTGTCACCAGACCCATAACAGACTTTGCATCTAATGGTTTTCTAAACTGGTTTACCCAATGCATCTGGATGGTTAATAAAATACGCTTATTTACATGTGCGTGTTTTTCTTTTCTATTTCACTACTAAAAATGCCATTAAGAACGCTTTAAGAAGTGTAGTAATGTTTTGACTATTCTCTAAGTCCTTCCTAAAACCTGAATTCTCAAATTTAGGGATACGTAAAAATCCTGGACCTCGGGAGAAGCAAAACTAAGCTCAAATTATTTTTTGCTGTTGTTGGGTTTCTTAAGGTCTGTACAATGTTCTGATCACCTCCCTGCTTTTTGCTTCATTTGCACAAAGACAAAGCTCTTCTGTGCAAGTTGACACCAGAGAACTGTAGAATCTGATTATGTCTTCACTAAATAAATATTCTGCTTTTTTCCCCTGTTGTGGCTGTAACATTCCATCCAGTGTTCTAATTTCTCTGGTTGGTGGTTCTGCTCAAATTTCTCCTCTGTTCATTTAAGATGCTGGTTTTCTCTTCTATTCTGCCTGCTATGGCATTTCCCAAAGCCTGGCTATACTTTCCACTTGTTAGAACTTTAGAATATGGGTCAGGCCTGGCAGAGTCAACACCAACTAGCTTATTGTGAGCATATCTAACTAGATTCCCCGAGCTAATAACCAGAGCCAGCAAGGTTGGCATTCCCCAACACATCAGGATCCCACAGCCCCGAGGGCGCTTTATTCTCAGAGCTGGACTCGGAGTTCATCTCTTCATATCTGCCCTTTTGTTACAAACCTTGAGTCCCTGGAGTCTGCTATTTTAAACAGAGCCAACCTTTTGGGATTCTTGTCTTTCATACACACTTGAAAAGCTATTCATTTAATCCTGAGTTAAAAGACTATGCTACATTAAAAAAAAATCAGTCTCGTCGGCATTTCTCAAAAATGAATTGTCTCAACAACCTTTTAAGAGAAAGCAGCAACATCTCAGATAAGTCTGTCCCTTCCCTACTCCATCCCCTAAACCACGATTCTGCCACTGGTAAAGTAATGTTGAGGTTTGCGGTGTTTCCACGTATGTAGGGCGATGACACAAAACCAGCAGCTCTCAGATCCAGAGTCTGGAATCAACCAGGCCATCTCCGAAAAGAAGCCAGTGGCCCCAAACTGCAATTTTTGATACAAACTGAGAATACATAACACTTGCAGTAAGCCCATGTTAGCATGGACAACAAGATACCCACTCTGAAAGGTCAGTTTCATGGGGACAGGAAATCTGTCTTGCCTTTAGAGGGACTTTTACTTCCCTAAATAGTACCCTTGGAGTCAGTACTGAAAACTATGCTATTTGCATTTCTACGGGGCTTGCCACCAGCAGAATTCTAAAACATTGGCAAGAGTGAATCATGTACACGCTTTGTAGTTAGCTTAAGATTTCGCAGAGGTTTTTCCCCCCTAGAGCCTGAGAGGAGGCCAAAGAAACACACACACACACACACCCGTGCACACACATACCCATGCATGCACGCACACACACAGACATCAGAACTGCTCTTCCAACAGGGAGGAGGCTCAAGTCGTGTTTTTCAGAAATAATGAAAACCACACCTTTGGGGAAAGAATGCAAAGAAATAGCTTATGAAATAGATAAAGACACATTTGGGAATCAGTACATATGCCCACTGAGGAAATACATAGAATAAAGAACCTCAAATTAGTCCTTAAAGGAACACATCCAAAAAGTGGGGCTGGGGGTTATGGAACTTCTTCCTTCTATAAACCTTTAAGAACAACACAACTAGCCAACTGGGCAGGGTGGTGTGCTCCTGCAGTGCCCGCTGCTTGGGAGGCTGAGGAGGGAGGATCACTTGGGCCTAAGAGTTTGAGTCCAGCCTGGATAGCATAGCAAGATCCCACCTCTACAAAGAAATTTTGAAAAAATTAGCCAGACATGGTGGCACACATCTGTAATCCCAGCTACTGGGGAGGCTGAGGCAGGAGGATCACTTGAGCCCCGGAGTTCAATGCCGCAATGAGCTATGATTGTACCTCTGCACTCAAGCATGGGCAACAGAGCAAGACCCCTTTTCTAAAGATAAAAATAAATACAACAGGCCAGCTGTCTAGACTTTAGTACAGACTTATCAAAATGAGATGTCAGATGCTGGGCAGAAAACTCTTCACAGCCATGAGTTTTTTTGATGTGCAAATACAACTAAAGTCTAGAATCTAAACCACTATAACCCCTGATCCCTATGTTGTAATTTCATTAATGTCCTAGACTGAGCTAGCCCAGAGTGCACCTACTGTGTGCCAAGCTTCCACTTTTTTCAGTTGATTTCCGTCTGAGGCAGCCTTCAGCGTGACATATCTGTAACAATCCTACGTCTTTTATTTTTCAGGCTCATTCAGCTGAAAATATGTCTTGCCATGGTGCCCCTGTGTCCATTTATACATGGCCGACCCTGTATCCTAATTTGGGCTCAGGGACCGCGCTCACGCTAGTTCACAGACTGTCAGTTTGTAACTAGCCATCGGGAAGGAACAGGCAGTATTTATGAAAGATGCTTTATCTCCAAATTCTAGAAAACCTTCCCTCCAATCCAGGCCACCATGGGAATCGCCTGCCACATCCAAGGGTCAGACATAAAAAGGCGGCAGTGGGAATGAGAGGCGTGGGCTCTGTGTCCAGCAAGCCTGCCAGACCCGCAGACAGGAGGGGCTCGGATGAAGGCACCCCGTTTAAAGGAACTTTGTTCTGTTTGTGCTTTGTTTAAATCCCAGAGTGGGAGATGACCTACAATAAGCCACTTGAACCTTTTTTCTCTGTAATTCTCCAGCTGAAATACAGTAAGTGGGAGTTCTTTCAATAGCAGCTATGCATGCCTTTCAGAGCTAAATGAGAATACTCCACAGCGACCAACGTGGAGAACAGCAGCTCAACAACAGGCTGAGGGCAAGGCGGTCCAGCCTCTCCCTACTGCCGCCCCACCAGGCCTCAGGGAGCCCACAGGCCAGGGGCCCCAGCCCTGGAAGTGCTAACTCTCTCCTCCCCGCTGACTGCTCCTGTTTGCACTGTGTGTGTGTGTGTGTGTGTGTGTGTGTGTGTGTGTGTGTGTATGTGTATGTGTATGTGGTTTTTTTCTTGAGATGGAGTCTCACTCTATCGCCCAGGCTGGAGTGCAGTGGCATGATCTAGGCTTACTACAACCTCAGCCTCCCAGTCTCAAGCAATTCTCCTGCCTCAGCCTCCTAAGTAGCTGGGAATATAGGCATGTGCCACCGCCTCTGGCTATTTTGTGTGTGTGTGTGTGTATATTTTTATTAGAGATGGGAGTTTTACCATGTTGGCCAGTCTGGTTTGGAACTTCTGACCTCAAGCAATCTGCCCGCCTCGGCCTCCCAAAGTGCTGGGATGACAGGCGTCAGCCACCGCGCCCAGGCTGCTGTCTGCACTGTTGCTTATCTATTGGAAGCTGCAGTAATAAGAACAAACTCAGCTAAACGAAATTGGTCCTTTGTTTGCCATTATCATAAAAATTTTATGTAGGAACTAATAAAAACATGCTTTACATGTGCAGTTACATGGGTTCACATGGGCAATAATATCCAGCAAGTTATATCCATAAATTCAGTTATAGACACTTAGGAATAAATATTTTATCTTTCCCAATGTTTTTGCCTATTGGCAGGAAGCGGTGAACACAGACGGTTATGGCGGATCTGAGGCTTCTAAGGGCCCTCATGTCTCCCTGGATGCCTGTGGATAATTTTCACACTTCTTTAGCCCCTTCAGAACTCTATATTAATCAGACCTCCAATTCACATAAATGGAAAGCTTTTTATAACGCTTTCAAAAAACAAGTTGCTTTTGAAGTGAGTTCAGGATTTTCTTAGAATTTTTTAAATTAAACAAAAAGATTCCATTCTCTTCTCAACTGGGACCTTGGGGCAGATTTACAACAGATTTAATTAAAGAAGCTTTAATGAAATCCAAACCTAACCAAAAAAAAAAAAAAAAAAAGGACCACTGGCTATTCAGCTTTCCCTTCAGTAACTTACTCTAAAATACACTGAGTTAGGTGCTTTTTTTGTTTGTTCTGTATTTTTTTTTCCTCCTAGAGCTGAGCTTTACAACAGAAATACAATGAGAGCCACAAATGCAAACCACATAGGAAATGTGGGGTTTTCCACATCAAATAAGTAAAAAGAAACAGGTGAAATTAACTTTAATAACATTTCATTTAACCTCATATATCCAAAATATTATCATTTCAACATGTAATCAATATAAAAAAGTTACTAATGAGGTATTTTACATTCTTTTTTAATGTACCAAGTCTTTGAAATCTAATGTGTATTTCATACAGACTAGTCACGTTCAGTTCAGACCAGCCACGTCTCAACGCTCAGTAGCCACATGTGGCTGATGGCTCCCAGAAGGGATAGCAGGGGTGCAGAGAATCCTCAACTGGCCAAAGAAAAGGTAACTTCAACGACAACAACAAAAATCTCACTATCTTCGCCATTGTTTTAAGCCCTGTGGGCATACCTCTCTCGGGTTTTAATTATGGATTTAGAATATCAGAAACTCAGTAAATAGTAATGCTATATGCCATTTTAAGAGTCCAACTTTTTCTTGTCCATAACCCATGGTAAAATAGGTGAAGGTAAAGTAAATCAGGTGAAAAGACAAATACTTAGAGCAGCCAAAAAGAGAACCTACGTCCAAGTTATCAGAGTCACATTAGAAAATCGTACCAATCCGAGGCAGGGCACCGTGGCTCACACCTGTAATCCCAGCACTTTGGGAGGCCAAGACCGGCAGATCACATGAGGTCAGGAGTTCAAGACCAGACTGACCAACGTGTAGAAACCCCGTCTCTACTAAAAATACAAAATTAGCTGGGCGTGGTGGTGCACGCCTGTAATGCCAGCTACTCAGGAAGCTGAGGCAGGAGAATTGCTTGAACCCAGGAGGTGGAGGTTGCCGTGAGCCGAGATCATGCCATTGCCCTCCAGCCTGGGCAACAACAGTGAAGCTCCATTTCAAAAAAAAAAGAAGAAAGACAGAAAGACAAGACAGAAAGAAAGAAAAGAAAAGAAAAGAGAAAAGAAGGAAGGAAGGAAGGAAGGGAAAAGAAAAGAAAGAAAGATGGAAAGGAAGGAAGGAAGGAAGAAAATGTTACCAATCTGACCATCTACCAGCCTTTAAAGTCCCTGAAGCTTCTTAAATACACACCACAGTGAAGTATCTTCTATATAAAATTGCACACTCAGAAAATGAGAAGCCAATTTTCTTTCCATATAATATTTTTTTCTTCAAAGAAGCAATATACCAGATTTCTATAGCCTTTTAAAAAGTAGCATCTCTCATTCTTCCACCATTCCTCTTTTTCTTAGCATAGATACTGGAAATATCTATAAAGGGTATTTTGAAAGTAGGGATTATAGTAAGAAAGAAAGGAACTGAACATCGGGATTGTAGCTCTGATTTTTTTTAAAGTAAACTTTGGCAAATTATTCAGCTTCTCTGTGACTAAAAGTTACCATCTGAAAAATCATCTCAATAATTCTAAGTCTGATAGCCTGCAAGTGCTAGGCATACTTTTTACTCAATGTGTTATTATATTTAATAATGCATATTGGTGCATCTTAAGCAAGTTTTTCTGAAGGGCAGGGACCAGAATTGCTGAATATACCTTTTACCAAGCTAACCGAAGCTCTGCGTGCATAGAAATGCTTAATTATCATGTGCGCTCCTTCTGTTGACGCGTAAGATGTGTGAAAGTGCTGAGATGGCGACTCCAAGTAAATGGAAACGTATTTCTGTTTCTGTCCTGATATGAAACAAAGATTTTCAAAATGATCCTTTCTTCCTCCTCAAGGATAAAGGGAAGACCTTCTCGGCCGTAAGTTGGACTGACAACAGGGGAATCTGAAAATGATCTCAAAGGATGTGATCTGTTTTTGTGTGATTTAAATCAACCATGTATAAAATGTACATCCAAAATTTCTTAGCCCATCCCTTCCACCACACGTAGGAAAACACTTCCCGTAGAATGGAGTGGGCTTGGACGCCAGAGAACCTAACCTTGGTTTTCAAGTGAACGAAAGGATGGTTGTAAATGAAATGTGCCCTAAATAAGAAATATGTCTGTCTAACAGTTTAGAATAAGCTAATAAGATGGCAGATAACAATAACAATGGTACAGTTAAAAGATCCTCAAAAAGAGACATCATAACTAAATGCAATCTGATTCTAGGCTGGACCCCTAACTGGAGCGGAAACAATACTGTAAAGGACCTTATTAGACCAACCGAAAAAAAAAATTCAACATGCACGACAGACGACATAAGGTATTCATCAATGTCCATTTTACTGAAGCTGAGCACTGCACTCTGCACATGGGAGCATATTCCATTTCCTAGGAAACACGCACTGAAGAACTGAAGGGTAAAGGCTCATGGTATATGCCTCTTACTCACAAACAGTCCAGAAAAAAACAGTTAATCGTTGAGTACAGTGAATAAGGGTGTCCTTTGTACATTTTAATTCTTGTGACTTTTCTGTATTTCCAGGAACATATATATATTTATAATTTTATAAAAATTTGTCATAATTTTATTAGGACTTCACAGAGGGCAATTCTTTGTCCTCTCTGCCTAATTTCAACAGCAAGCCCCTGGACTTTGACATAGAAAATGCAAAGTGATGACTGGGCTGGCATCTGGTAAAGGGTTCACCTCTCATCAACGACCCCGCCACTGGCTATGAGCTTGGACCCCTCTGCTTGACTTCCCCATAGAAAGAAGCCTGGGCTTTGGGTGTTGGGTCTCAGGATCAGCCCAGGTGTCTGTCTCCTGCTCTCATTTCTGTGGACAGAGATTCAGGAGGAGTCTCTGCCAAAGGTCAAAGCAAGCTTTACAGTGGCTCTGCTGGCTGATAAGGCTCTGGGTAAGGAGATCACCACAGGCTACGTGAACCCTGGCTGCCTGCACCTCCACCGCAGGCAGCCGCAGGCAGCCGGGATTACTTTATCGAGGGTCAAGGGACCTGTGGGAACCACCTGGATCAAAGAGTAAAGGAACTGGTTTGTGAAGGTATTTTTATTGCCTTCCCCCACCCCACCCCCAGCACTCCCTAATCCTTCAGTTCAAGATGGAAACTTCCAAATAAAAGAGAAACATGAAAACAGAACAGAGCCAAACCCTAGACGTCAACAAAGCCACCTTGTCTCCTGAGGCAGGAGTCTTTTTCCGGGTCATCAGTCACTCAGCTCTTTTTGAGATCTTCCAAAGATGGGAAGCTCCTAACTTCACAAGGCAACACATCCCATGCTTCTTTGACTCTGATCATTAGAAAGTTCTTTGCAAGTCAGCCAAAAGCAACTTCCCTAAAAGCAAGGAATTTGAGAGCAGGAAACTTGTCCTCATCTGGATCTGGTCCACATGCCCTTAGAGAGCAGGTGCATAAGAAATAACTTGGAAATAAACAAATCATTTAATGGATAGTCTATTCATTGGCTCCTACTCTATTCTCAGGAGCAATATAAATCATGTCCACCGTCTCTTCCAAACTACAGCATCTCAAACATTTAAGTCACTTGCATGCTCCCCTTCTGTTTTCTCTGATCCAGCCCATAATCCCCGAAATCTCATAACTATGCTATTTATTACACAATTTTAAAAACATGATTAGCTATTGCCACTGACTTTCCTTCACTCATTCACAATCATTAGTTCATTTATTTACTCATTTTTTTCTAAAAGGGATTTTTAGTTTAAAAAGTGGAAGAGTGTGATAAATACAATAAGGTTAATAAGCTAGAAAGGAATATGTGGAAAACAGGACCGAGAGGAGAAATCTACCAGCCTAGGCAACGTGGCAAAACTCCATCTCTACAAAAAATACAAAAACCAGCCAGGCGTGGTGGTGCATGCCTGTAGTCCCAGCTACTTGAGAGGCTGCGGTGGGAGGATCACTTGTGCCTAGCGTGGGAGAGGATACAGTGAGCCTTGATCATGCCACTGCACTCCAGCCTGGGCGACAGAGCGAGACTCTGTCAAAAAAAACAGAGGGGAAATCTAGCATGTCAAATGAAAAGCTCAGAGAGTTCTTATGATTGATAACAAAACTTGATTCTAACATATCTGGCATGGAGGTGAATAGGGAAACATCATATATTTCACAACTCCTTATTATAAAGATAAAAATGACTAATTCCGTAGAAGAGACAAGGTTAGTCCCTGTGTCAAGGACAGATGTCTTGTGTCAGGCAGTGTAAGCCAGGAAAATTGAGCCATGTAATGGAGAGTTGGCATCTATCCTCACAGTTCACAGCAGACGCTAAAGCAAAAATCAAATAGTTGTTTCTTGTAATAATTTACAACAGAGGCTTGAAGGCATAAGATTAAGACACAATTTTGAGTGATTATAAAAAGGATTATGTTGATGTCGTCCCAATGTATACATGTCTTCTTCCGTATTTTAATTTTATTCAAAGGTATAACTTAGAATAGATAGGTAAGTTGTTAGTCATCTTCTAAATGACTGCCCCTTAACAAAGCTGTTCCTCTCATGGGATTTGGGGCACCGGAGAGAAGGCTGTCTAAGACTGTATCCTCCTGTGAGAGTCTGAAGTATCCTGATCCCATATGTTTGATGAAGTGGCTCCATCAATTTTAGAAGCCACATAAACAAAAAGGAAATGTTAATATTTTGTTATAAAAATGAGGACCTTAAACAAAGATGTCACAAGCCTGCTGTCACAGAAGCAGGCCACCGAGGTGCCTACTCAAAGGCAGGATTTTCTACAGGACATTGTTCTGGGAGAGCAGGCTGTCACAGGTGTTAATTTTTTACACCACCATTGCTAGGAAGAACATTTTCCCCAGTTCTACGGGTTAAGAAACTCAAGCTGACGCTTTCAGGCGTTTGCCAAAGGTCACAGAGCTCGAAGTAGCCAGGGAAGGATCTAAATGTCAGGCTGTCTGACTCCAAATCTGCCCTTTGCCTATGATACCACCTGGGCTCCCTGGGGCTCACAGCGCAGTGAAGAAATACAATGTCGCATGGGTAGGCTGACGTGATGACGACACTTTGGGGGGAATATCAGATTGCCCCAGGAGTAAAGTCAGGTCTAGACAGGAGCATGCTGGTTAAAATTTAAACACCAGCTCTCCAGGAAGGCAAGGTCCCTGGTTTCACAGCCCTTGCCAATTCCTGCAGTGTAAACCCTCCCGTGATGGCTCACGCCTGGCTCCAGCACGCTGCTGGGTCTAGAACACTGCTTCCAGAAGCCGCATCTGAGAAAGTCTACACGGCACCTGGCTTGGTCCTCAGTGAACAGGAAAGTCTCCTGTTTTCCTTCACGGCACCTCCTCCACTACCACCTAACTTGTTTTTTAAAGTAATTTTATAATTTGAGCCGTTTCTGGAAAAGGAAAGAAACATTGGATCATATAAGAACCAAACCAAGCCAATCAAGATCCCAGGAAAAAACCCAGAGCCAACCTACTCCTGAGTAATATCCCTCCTGGAAAACCAGAGCAGCCTACCACACTCCAAGAGTGAGTGTATTTTCAACACCGACGCGCGCCCAAAGCTACTGAAATTTAAACCTAGTATTACGTTATGCTTGCTCAGTGTTGGAGCCAAAATCACACGGCTGACTTTTGAATGAGATCTGCAATACTGCAGACATGGGCAAATGAAGAAGCGGTAACACTGTGTTTAAGAAGTGGTAGGGCCTGAATAATGCTTCCAACGCCAGCAATTTCACCTGCTAAAAAAAATTCCTTGAAGGTAGTTTTCAATGTTTTTTATTTTTATTGTTTTTATTTTTTATTTTTGAGACGGAGTCTCACTCTGCTGCCCCGGCGAGTGTAGTGCCGTGATCTCGGCTCACTGTAAGCTCCGCCTCCCGGTTCAAGCAATACTCCTGCCTCAGCCTCCGGAGTAGCTGGGACTGTAGGCGGGCACCACCACATCTGGTTCATTTTTGTAATTTTACTAGAGATGGAGTTTCACCATGTTGACCAGGCTAGTCTCAAATTCCTGACCTCAGGAGATCCACCTGCCTCAGCCTCCTAAAATGCTGGGATCACAGGTGTGAGCCACAGCACCCAGCCTGCTTTTTAAAATATATATATATATAATACTTCCGGTTAAAGATAGCATATTAAAACATGCATGGAGCACGCTCGCTCCTGAAACCCTAATACCATGACACTAGAGGACTTCTAAGACGGCATAAACTCACAGGACAAAGAAAATGGGAGAGGAAGCTACTGCAACAAGCTTTTGAAAGTTGGACCCAGGACAGGTGAGTGGTGACCGACTTGGCAGATCCAAAGATGAGCCTGGAGCTAGCGAGAAGCAAAGCTGCAAAGAACACACTTCAGACCTCAAAACCCACAAAAGGCTCAAGAGTTGGCGGCTCCAGCTACCACAGGCAGTGGGTACAATGGTGGAGCTAAGGCCAAGGGGACCGACTGCGACTCTGTTTCAGAAGCAGTGCAAATCCGCAACCCCTTTCTCTCCTCCAGGCAGCTGGGTGACTACACCTCCCCGCCTGGCAGAGTTAAGGTTTGTTCTCGGAGAGAATAAGACACAGGGCCTCTAGACTGGAACACACTAGGCTCAGTTAGAAGCAGGAAACTAAACTCAGGGAGATTAAGTCACAGTTGACACACTACATTTGAAACCTCCCTTGTCTTCTTCCTCTTAGCTCCCAAAAACTGACAGCCAAAATTTACACCCAGCAAGCTGGAAACCAGAAGAGTCCTTCCTGGGAGATCTCGACAAACAAAAGAACCAGGGACACTGAAGAAAATGGTTTCCTCAGGTCATCACACAGGTAAGAGCACACTCGACCATCCCTTCCACGCTCCTGCTTGAGTTACTCTGTCCCTCACTCCTAAATGTGATCAGGCAGCCAAAGGTCACCAAATACTTGAGGAAAGCATGTGACACAAAAGAGAAGAAAACAAGGCGACAGCCATCTTTGCGGAAGGGGAAACGATACAGGAAGAATAAAACGGAAACAGAACAAAACAAAACCAGGCACCAAACAGGCTGAGAGATCAATGAAAACACTGCTCCATGAAGCAAGAACGGAATGTCATAAAAAAGGAAGATGCAGAGACAAAGTGACAACAAAGAGAAGCTCTTGGAAATTAAAGTTAGTACAGCAGAAATGAAAATCTCAACAGAGTATTTATAAAATGAAGTTTTTAAAAAGTTTGACAAACAAGAAAAAAAAGACAAAAAAATTTTTTTTGAGACAGAGTTTTACTCTGTCGCCCACGCTACAGTGCAGTGACATGATCTTGGCTCACTGCAACCTCTGCCTCCCGGGTTCAAGCAATTCTGCTGCCTCAGCCTCCCAATAGCTGGGATTATAGGCACATGCCACCACACCCAACTAATTTTTCTGTTTTTAGTAGAGACAGGGTTTCGCTATGTTGGCCAGGCTGGTCCTGAATTCCTGACCTCAGGTGATCTGCCCACCATGGCCTCACAAAGTGCTGGGATTACAGGCATGAGCCACCATGCTCAGCGCCCCCCCAAAATTTTTAAACTAGACAATAAGGTCAAATAGTAGGAGTTACAAAAAGAGTGAAAAAGAAAATGCAAGGAAAAACACTGTCAAAAAAAAAATTAAAGAATATTTCCTACAACAGGCCAAACAGCAACACTAGGAGCTCCAAGACCACAGAGAAACGCCTTCATGGTTCTGAGGAAGACGGCATCTGACCTGGACCGCTAATGCCTAGCCAAAAACCATGAATTAAGTGTTAAAGCAGATCAGAGAGAAATTTCAGATCCACAGTAACAAAAAAGGTATCCCTTTCATATATTTAAATGAAAAGCCACATCACATAGCTCTGCAAACAGCCTCTATGCAGTCAGAGTAATACTTTAGATAAGCCTTACATAAATCATCACACAGAATATTGATCCAACCAGAATCATGACAAATTGTCGGGGCACTGGAAAGACAAGAAGTGAACATTCACAGGGCGTAGGATCGGGTGGCTGGTGGCGGATCTAAAGGTCACATTTAAAGAACTGAATCTTCATGTTTCATAATGCTTACACAGGAGGCTGGTGATTCTAACTCTTGTTTCAGGACCTCTTCATAATCTTAAAAATTATCGAGAGCCTCAGAGAGCTTTTCCTTTATTGCTCAATATTTTTATCTTATTTTTCCAATTTGCTTAGTTTTCTATGTATTTATTAGGAATTCAGTCCAAAACTCTCCTCCTTGTTCTGTAACTCTGCTCTCAAAATGTTCCAACATAGTGGATAATCGTTACATAATCATGACATCTTTCTGAAGAAATCTTTCCCAGGGTCTCCTGATCTACTCCAGTCTGGACTGGTTGCTCTGTCGTAAGATCAAGCATAAGTAAAATATACACCTATTGATATTCACCATACCAGAAATTACATGAAAACTTTAAAATATGTATGCATTTATTTATTTTAGAATAATAATAAACCCACATGTTGGCATAAATAACATATTTTATGAAATGTAGTTATTTTTTAAACCAAAAATTAGTAAGAAAAGTGGCATTTTTGTTTTACATTTTCACAACTCTATCTCTTTTTTTTAGAGACAGGGCCTCACTTTGTGGCTCAGGCTGGATTGCAGCAGCATGATCTTGTAAGGCATGACCTTGAACCCCCAGCCTCAAGTGATCCTCCCGAATTGGCCTCCCAAAGTGCTGGGATTATAGGTGTGAGCCACCATACCCAGCCCACAGATCTCTTTAATGAGTTGCTTATATTATTTTGGTTATGTGGCTTATGTCTGGATGGGTGGTTTCCATTGAAACATACGAAGAAAGCCCAGCCTCACAGAGACATGTAGCTGGGATATGGAGCATATTTTAATAGCCTTTTCAGGTAACTGTGGACACTGTCCTCAGAAACTACACTGAAAGTCAACAAGTGGTAGTTTCTTAAAATTTCACTGAAATGAGCAACCTGAAACTATTAAATATATTAATAAACTTTTAGTACCACATTGTACTAAAATCCATTAGGCTACCTTGTACTTTGAATGGATCTTATGTTGCAAGATTTTGTAATATAATACAAAGGTCATTTGGAAAATATAGGTTTACTGAGTTACCTGTACCTTCCAGATGTTGACACATTCCATTATATAGTATCAAGAAATCACATTTGTTAATATCACCACAAATCTTACCAGAAAAGTATGTTCGTATTGGAAAGTTTTCAGGTCCATGGTGGTAGAATCAAGTTTTCAAAATTTTATCTTTTAATTGAAAGCTCAAAATTTTATGGTTTTTTGAGACAGGGTCTTGCTATATTGCCCAGGTTGGTCTGGAACTCCCCTGAACTTGAGTGACCCTCCCGCCTCAGCCTCCCAGATGGCTTGGACTAAAGGCATGTACCACCATGCCAGCCCCAAATTTTGTGATTAGTAAACAAACCGTGTTAGCCATATTCCTTTAAGTGGCAAGCTTTCGTTCCTTTTGAGAAAATGTCTTCAAGATACCTAGGTCTGAATAACCATGGTTTGTTATTCCTTCAGGTAAAAATGTATTCCACTGCTGGTGGGGAAAAGCGGGCAGAGCTCCCAGCTAAGGCAACTGACCGTCCTGTGCCGCCCACGCACTTCACGTGTCAACATACAATGCTTGATTCAATAAAATTATTTTTTCTGCCTCGTCAAATAAACTCAAGTAACACTGCACTTCTTTAAAAAAAAAAAAAAAAAACCTTCAACTATCCAAATATATGACAATGAGCAACCGCACGACCAGCATAGCTTGGCGTGACCACCTTGATTCCCGCTAAGAAGCCGGCAGTTTAACCACCGTTGCCTTTGCACCATCCAAGCAAATGGCAACACCGTAAAAAGGCAAATAGAATCGGAGTAGTATATAAAAAATAGTTTTGATCTCATAAACCCGACGAAAGGGCCTTACAGACTCAAATGGTCTGTGGAGCACACTTTGAGAACTGCTGTAACAGGAAATCTATCACTAAGAAATCCAAGAAGTATTCACTTGACTAGCCTTAAAAAAAAAAAAAAGAAGAAAGAAAGAAAAGAAAGAAAGAAAGAAAGCAAAAAGACGAGAAAAGAAGGAAAGAAGGAAGGAAGGAAGGAAGGAAGGAAGGAAAGAAAGAAAATCAAGAAGTAGTAACCTAAGAATGTTAAAATATGGAGATAAATATTAACGGACCTTGGGAAAGCAGGACACGCCCCACCACATTTGCAGCGTTGGGCTGGTGTCTTTCACATCAAGTCTTATCAAATGACTCAGCTCTTTAAGTTATGTGCATGTACCATTTCATGTAAAAATTAACAGAAAAAACCCAACATTTTAAAAAATGTATACTTCATAGGTAACTTAAGCATTCTCCAAAACATAATTTACTGTGTCAAAGACTCAAGGGAATATGGTATCTTTTCGGAGGGTAAACATGGTTATGTGGAGTGAGCTTGAAATATAATTTTATTTTTAATGTTGATGCATTATAAGCTATGGTTCCCTATTAGCCAATTCTAGTAATAAAAATGGATAAAATTTAACTTATTCCAGTTCTGCCAGGAAGGCTGTATACTTGTATGGACATGTGAGTGTGTGTACATGAAAACGGGGTTTTTTGAGAGTGGACAGAGGGCAAACCCTCAGATCACGAAGCACTAGAGCTAACCTGGCGAGAGAGAGAGAGAGAGAGAATGAATAAGCTTTTACTGCACACCTGGCTTAGGGGTGAGCCTCCAAACCCCAGGGCCACTGCTGTCTTCTGCGGTGCTGACTGTCCCAGAGTCAGTCACAGGAGACTGGCTTCAGGTGAAGGTGAGCACACCTCTCCAACCCCCACCCCGACTTTTCTTGGAATACTCCTTGGGCTGGTCCAGTGTTCAGAAGCATCCCACCGACCGGATTTCTGCCGTCCTAGAGACTCAGCGCACATTCCTAATAGAAACACAATTCTAGACAAACTGAATACAAAGGTCAGATGTATCACAGTGCGGAAAGGGCTACGGGAGGAGGGCTGTTAACCCTTTCCCCCTCGAGGTACAGTTGAGGCACCATCTTTCCAGCATGACTCAGGTTCACTTGTCCCTAGGGAAGGCGGGAGACAGCCGTGGAAGGAACGAGGGACCTACTCAGCCATGCTCCTGTTTATGGTGAAAATATCCCGGGCCAGATTAATTAACATAGTCATTATGTTGGCAGTTTTCAAACACGGAGATAAATGCTAGCAGCATCATATGTGCAAGATGAGAAAAAAAGAGCAAATCTGGGCAATTCAGGACTGTGACGTCGATGTGACTCAGCGTCGCGAGTAGCCGGCTTTTGCTTGGGTAATTAAAAGTACATTCCACAAGCGGTAACTTCAGTCTCACTTTCATCAAAGGAAAAGTATTTTCCATGTGAGCTACTGTGCAGACTTCTCCTATTCCTTCCATCCAGGAAGAAGTATCCACCCAGACAGAAAGTGATCATGTGACTCTTCTCCTTAGAATTTTAAAAAATACTATCACAGAAAACACTGACATGTTAATATCATGGTCCTTTCTCCAGTGAGATCAGTTCTCTCCAAATACTAATGGAAAGTTTCTGCCCCAAAGCATCTCTGTCACAATAGCTTCCATGCCACTTCTGAAGACACCCCTCGTCTCACAGCGATGAGCACCCTAGAACCACCAGGAGAGACGCTGCCACTCTGCCACTCAGTTTTGGAAGGGAGAGGCTGGAGCCAGAGGGCCTTTTAACTGCAGGTTTCAAAATGGCCTACTCTGGCCTCAAGAACAGAAGCACCCATTAGACCCAAGTTAGCGACCGCAGCGCAGCGCTGTGAACACGTCTTGGTGAATGACCAGAGGTTGCGTGCAGTGGATGAGGGAGAGATGGGGCTTGCAAGCCTTCCTGCTCTCCCCAAACTCCAGGAGTCCACGCAGATGTCCAGTTACACCATAGGGGCTGTAGGGGCAGCCCTGCCTGCTGCTGGTATTGTGCATTTAAGGGAAGAAGAAATATACGGGATTTTTTGTTTACTGGGGTTTTTCTGAGACAGGGTCTCACTCTGCTGTCTAGGCTGGCGTGCGCTGGAGTGATCATAGCTCCCTGCAATCTAGACCTCCAGGCTCAAGTGGTCCTCCCACCCCAGCCTCCCAAAGCACTGAGACCACAGGCACATGCCACCATGCCTGCCTAATTTTTTTTTTATAGTTGGGGTTTTTCTGTGTTGCTCAGGCTGGTAAATAGTTATAAAGGAGGAATCAAGAGTTAGATTGGGGCCGGGCGCGGTGGCTCATGCCTATAATCCCAGCACTTTGGGAGGCTGAGGCAGGTGGATCACCTGAGGTCAGGAGTTTGAGACCAGCCCAGCCAACGTGTTGGAACCCTGTCTCTACTAAAAACACAAAAATTAGCTGGGTGTGGTGGCGGGCGCCTGTAATCCCACCTACTTGGGAGGCTGAGGCACAAGAATCGCTTGAACCCAGGAGGCAGAGGTTGCAGTGAGCCGAGATAAAGCCACTGCACTCTAGCCTGGGTGACAAGAATGAGACTCTGTCTCTCAAAAAAAAAAATAAATAAATAAAAGAGAGAGAGTTAGCTCAGATAATACAGCCTCTAGTTCACCCAACCATACGATGCTTAGTGTTTGTTTCTGGATTACCTTTCCTATAAACAGTTCATCTAATTCAAAGCTACGAAGCATTTTTTCAGATACGTGGTGGAATTCATATCTGGCCTCCATCTCTTCTCCCCCAGCTGACATCTGTGCCCCTGCCATGGCATGTCCCCAGTGTGACCTGCATCTCCAAGCACTGCGCCTGGTGAGAACCCTAAAGAGAAGGACTCAGCCTGTCTGTCTTTACTCCCCAGCCCAAAACACCCAGCAGGTAGCGGGCACCCCAAACACTGAATGAACTGAACACTCAAGAACCAGCTCAGTATTTTATGCTGCACTGTGCTCCCCCAGGATCAGAGAGTGACAAAGTAAGTGGTGACATTTGCTGTAGTTTAACCTGATGAAGTTGTTCATTGCGTATCTTATCAATGAGAGCTGTAAACCGGAGGCTGTTTAAAGGTGGAGACAAGGCGAATGGCGGCCCTGAAGCCAGCTTCCTGGAGCCTGCTGAGCCTCGCTGTGTTCACCCACACCATGACCACGGTCCGAGGGGTGGCACACACATTCTGTGTGGTGGGGGTCAGCATCTAGCCCTGCTCCATAATGGCAATGCAGGTGGGCAGCTGGAGCTCCCCCAGCCCTGACCCCAGAAGTAGCAGGCTCCCCCATTTGCTCGGTGGAGCCTGGATCATAGTCCCCAGCCCCCATCTAGGCACTGGGGTCACTGGGCTCGACAGGTACGAAGTATCAGTTAGATAGGAGGAATAAACCTGACTTTTTTTTTTTTTTAGATCAATTACACAGCAGGCTGAATATAGCTAATAATTGAGGGCTGCACATTTCAATATTGCTAAGTCGATAATTTTCTAATGTTTTTACCACTAAAAAGTTAAATATCAGAGGTGATGGATATGTTGATTAATTTAAGCATTTCATATAGTATTCAAAAATTATAATTCTATATTGTACCCCATAAACATACATATGACTATAACGTGTCAATATATAATAAATAATTAAGGAATGTTTTTTGAAAAAGGAACATCATTAAGCTGCCTCCCATCTAAGAAACACATTAGAGCAGATCAAGAAAATCCCATCAGAACAGCCCATTGCCCTCACTGTCTCCCTCCACCAAGACACCCTGGTAGCAAGCAAAGCCCCGCCTCAATCACTGGACGCATGGTCCCTTGTATCCTCAGGAAGGAGCACGAGGCCTGGCTCGTGTGTGCTGAAGGAATGAATACTTGCCTGACCGTCTACAGTGTGACCAGAACACAGTAACACAGCTTATGTCTATTACAATATCGACAGGAGAGTGGGGCCGTGGAGGGGACGGCTAGACCCAGGACACCTGGGTCCCAGAAGAGCTGGCTTTAGAATCCCTTACCCACAAGGCTCATCTGTACCCCCTGCCATGCACAGCAAGCCTTGCCTCTGAGCAGACGCCCGTTCACATCTGTCCTGCACCCGAGAGCCCCACAGACACCAGAGCCCACGTGTCCAAAACGGAACTCCTCCCTCGGCTGTTCAGCCTCACTCTTTGGCTTTCTCTGCACGACTTAATAGCTCACTGTCCATGCAGCACCCGGCACAGGAACCAGAGTATCAGCCTCACTATCCTCTTTTCCCACATCCAGCCAATCTTCAAGGACTTTGGGCTTCATTCTAAATATCTGTGAAACCTGCCTTCCGCCATCCAAGCCCGCTGCTGCTGCCTTCCTCCTAAACCAGTGCTCTGCCCACCTCCCTCTGTCTGTTAGAGAAGCAGCCTTCCCCACGACCTGCCTGGGGACAGGTGGCTTCTAGTTGCCTAACAAAGGCTGAGCTAAGGGGCGAAGGCCATACTTTGCCCTTTTTAAGTGTTTTACCTTCCTTCTCTGCCTCTTCAGCAGCTCCCGAAAATACCACTCCTGTGACAGCTCCATGCCTCCCCAGGCCTGCTCTTCTTTGCATCTCTTTTTTTTTTTTCCTGAGATGGAGTCTTGCTCTATTGCCCAGGCTGGAGTGCAGTGGCGCGATCTTGGCTCACAGCAACCTCCACATCCCAGGTTCAAGCGATTCTTCTGCCTCAGCCTCCTGAGTAGCTAAGATTACAGGCATGCACCACCACGCCCAGCTAATATTTTATTTTTAGTAGAGATGGGGTTTCACCACGTTAGTCAGGCTAATCTTGAACCCCTGACCTCATGATCTGCTCACCTCAGCCTCCCGAAGTGCTGGGATTACAGGCGTGAGCCACCTCACTGGGTCCCTTCCATCTCTTTATAATCCTGTCCCCAAAGCTGCCCTCCCAATGATAAAAAACAGGCATGGAGACTCAGGAGGCTACAATGTAAAAGACTCCAGAGAACATTTAAATGCATGGTTCTAACCATGATGTGTTTACAGCATATGAGTATTCAGTAGATGCTGTTCATACAGAGATTATGCTAGTAGCATTATATACCTTATAAAGCATTTAATGACTAGTTACTATAATCAATATGTTTGTACCAATTAACCCCAAATGTTGTACTGGTCTGTTTTCCACTTAGTTTATTAGTTAGATGTTAGTAGTGCTCAAAAGAGGTAGAAAGATTTGCAATGTTTAAATAAGTGACTTTCTTTTTAGTTACTCTATCTTAGTTCCCATTTTCTTTTCTGCCAAACCTGTTGTGTAAGTTGCTAATAAATGACAGAATGAACTGATTTTCACTGAATCCTTTTATTTCTGTTGCCCGCCTGTTCTCAGAGATGCAAATAAACTGATAAAATCCAAAAGAGAGGGGTGAGGTGAGGGGAAAAGTATGAATAATTTACAAGCTAGATAATCAGGTCTCAGAATGATCAAGAGGTGATGTTGTAATTTAACAGAAAAAAGAAAGAAAAGAAGTTGTACAGGGAGAGGTGAGGTGAATGAAGACTGAAGACTGTAACTAAATATGAACAGTCCTAAAGCAAATATGCATTCTTACCTAAACCTGCATATATATCCTTAATATTTCAAGTAGGACAAAGCCAGATCTCCTAAACAAGTTTACTATGAACATCAAACTTTATATTAACTCATAGAAATGGTATCTACCAGTCTTCTTCATTCCACCCAATAACCACAAAGTAAATGCTCAATAGAACAGTTGTTGATGAAATGTTTAGAACTCCATAAGTGTGGGATTCCTCCATGCAGGTAGTGTCTATTTCTATCAACTCGTACCTCATTTTCCTACTTATTTATTTTTAGGCGGAGTCTTGCTCTGTTGCCAGGCTGGAGTGCAGCAGCATGATCTCAGCTCAAGGCAACCTCTGCCTCCGGGTTCAAGCAATTCTCCTGCCTCAGCCTCCCAAGTAGCTGGGATTACAGGCATGCACCACCACGTCCAGTTAATTTTTCTGTTTTTAGTAGAGATGGGGTTTCACCATGTTGGCCAGGCTGTTCTCAATCTCTTGCTCTCCATCTGCCCGACTCAGCCTCCCAAAGTGCTGAGATTATAGACATGAGCCACCGCACCCGGCCCTTCCTTATCTTTAAAATGACAATGGGCCAGGCATGGTGGTTCATGCTTTTCATCCAGCACTTTGGGAGGGAAAAGTGGGGGGACCACTCGAGCCCAGGAGTTCGAGACCACAGTGAGCTGTAATCATACCACAGTACCGCAGCTGGGCAACAGAAAGAGATCTCTCTTGATTAATTAGCTGATTAAAATGAGAATAATTTGCTTACTTCCTATGAATGTTACAGAGCAAAGCCCTGAGCACAGTGCCCAGCCTATGGTAAGTACCCAAGCGTCAGGTGTAATTATTATTTTTGTTACTGTGATACTAATGATATTCACAGATGGCTCCCAAAGTTGAGAGACAGTGATCTTGGTAACTCTGGAGAGAAAGGCAGCGTGGTAAGCCAGAGCGCGCTGTCAGGGCGACGGGAAAAGGTGGCTGCTCACAGGTGTCTGCTGACAGGCTGAGAAAGCCACAGCAGCGAGCGACTTCAGTGTTTCTCTCTGCAGTTGAAAAACACTGCCCAAGGTCATCATGAAAGTGGTAGAGAAGGGGGAGTGGAATTCAGATTTTAGTGTTTTGCACCCTCTTTGTGTCTGCACAGTTTTCCCAAAGGAAAGGCCATTTCAACAGCCAATGCACTCTCTGCAAGTGTTAGCAATCCAGACACACGTTCAGGAGCGAGTCGGCAAATCACCTTCTCGGTGGAGAGCAGATCGGCGGCCTTTTCCTAGAAGAATAAAGGCTCTAGATGACACGTATTGGTGGACAGCACCTCTTGCCCTCATTGTGTTCAGAGAGCAATGGCAACCACCATTCATCTTTCCTGCTCATTATTTGTGCATGGGAATTCTCATTACTCTGCTACCAATCCTTCTCTTACCTCCTAATGGACTCAGCAAACTGGCTGCTGCTTGTGAGTCGCCAGTTTCATAAAGTATGATGGAGCACTGGCCGTTTGAACTGCGCTTTTGGAGAGGGTGGGCCGCCTGGCCCGACAGCAGCAGTTAATCCCTGGAAGCACCTGCATTCCATCACAAAGGCTATTCAGATGAGAAAGTACCATCTGTCTTTAGAGGAAAACAAGAAACTGTGGTCTCGAGCAGAAACTCCAAGACAGTCTCAGCGCCTTTGAAGTGGGCTGTGGATGTATCTCTAAGCTGCAGAGTGGACCCTGCAAAACGGCTACGTTCAGGGTATTCATCATGAGATTACTGCTGAGAACAGACCCATACCGTGTTCCGATGTGACAGATGCCTCCGTATTCTAAATTCGCCAGTTCCTCCACTATTTCTCAGGGGCAAGTTAAATTCTTTCCGAATGTTTGGCTCACCTTTAAATGTGTTGTCGGCCCCAATAAGGCAGAGAGCCATGCTCTGTGAGTCATCTGTGCAGGCTGACTTTATAGAACTTCTCAGGTTGGATTCTATCTCTCTCTCTCCTCTCTCCTCTCTCTCTCTCTCTCTCTCTCTCTGTGTGTGTGTGTGTGTGTGTGTGTGTCTACATAAAATATATACTTTACTTATTAAAAATAATTTATAGGCCAGGTGTGATGGCTCACGCCTGTACTCCCAACACTTTGGGAGGCCGATGCAAGTGGATCACCTGAGGTCAGGAGTTCAAGATCAGCCTGGCTAACATGGTGAAACCCCATTTCTACTATAAATACAAAAAGTAGCCGAGCGTGGTGGCATGCACCTATAATCCCCCAGCTACTCAGGAGGCTGAGGTAGGAGAATTGCTTGAACCTGGGAGGCAGAGGTTGCAGTGAGCTGAGATCGTGCCATTACACTCCAGCTTGGGCAACAAGAGCAAGACTCCATCTCAAATAATAATAATTTTTGTATATAATTATATATAAACATATGCAAATATATATTTAGTAAAATGCATGACATGTATAATTTATATATAGAATATATATACATAAAATTTAAAACCAGTGCTTAGAACAGTACACAGAACTAAAAACAATTGACTTCTTTTAGAATAATGAACTTAATCTTCACAGCAATTCCAGGCTACAGATACTGCACTAGGGGAGAGGCGCTGCCCCATTCTATAGAAGAGGATTGAGGCTTTGAGTGGTCAAATGGCCAAGGGGCACGAAAAGATGCACATCATTTCTAATAATGAGGGAGACACAGACCCAAACCACAAGGAGAGGCCCCCTCACACCCCTTAGGATGGCTACTGTGAAGGGGAGGAAAAGAACCAGGAGGATGTGGAGAAACCGGAACCCTTACGCACTCTTGGTGGGGGCGTGAAACAGTGCCTGCTATGGAAAACAGTATGGCAGCTCCTCGACAGATGAAAATAGAATCACCATATGACCCAGAGTTCTACTGCTGGATATATCCCAAAGAACTGGAAGCATGTTGAACCATGAGAACAATGGACACAAGGAGGAAAACATCACACGCTGGGGCCTGTCAGGGGGTGGGGGGCTAGTGGAGGGATAGCAGCACGTGGGGGGCTAGAGGAGGGATAGCAGCAGGTGGGGGGCTAGGGGAGGGATAGCAGCAGGT
>NW_022436989.1:3361692-3386387 GCF_009761245.1 Sapajus apella
CGTTCGTGGTGCATGGTGCAGAGTTTCAGCTGGGAAGCTGGAGAGAGCTCTGGAGGTGGACGGTGGTGATGGCTGCACAATGGTGTGACCGTACGTAATACCATGAAGAGTCGGACGGTCCAATCTTTTGGCCTTCCTGGGTCACACTGGAAGAAGCACTGTCTTAGGCCACATGTAAAAAACTGACACTAGGCGTGGCGCAGTGGCTCATGTCTGTAATCCCAGCACTTTGGGAGGCTGAGGTGGGCGGATCACCTGAGGCTGGGAGTTCGAGACCAGCCTAGCCAACATGGAGAAACCCCGTCTCTACCAAAAATACAAAATTAGCCAGGCATGGCGGTGCCTGCCTGTAATCCCAGCTAGTAGGGAGGCTAAGGCAGGAGAATCACTTGAACCCAGGAGGTGGAGGTTGCAGTGAGCCGAGAGTGTGCCATTGCACTCCAGCCTGGGCAACAAGAGCAAAACTCTGTCTCAAAAAAAACGAAACGAGCCAACCAACCAACCAAACAAAAACACTGACACTAATGATAACTGAGGAACTAAAAAGGGAAAAAGCATCACCAAAAAAGTCTCACAATGTCTTAAGAAAGTTTACAGATTGGTACTGGGCTGCATCCAAAGCCATCCTGAGTCTCATGTGGCCCCAGGCTGTGGCTTGGACATGCTTGACGGAACTGTACACTTAAAGATGATTAGAATGACCAGTTTTTTGTATGATGCATATTTTACTACAATTAAAACAGCAACAACCACCACCATGCCTCAGCTAGTAAGTAGGTGAGCCAGAATTCACTGCAGATCTGTGTGGGCTTTCCACCACGCCAAAACCAGCTCCACTCTCACGGAAGCCCTGTTCAGGACGCGGGTCCTTTGTAAAGGAGAGATGTGGGGACGCTGAATTGAAACCTTCCTGCTCTGTCATACAAAGACCTCATTACTGACAGAGCCAGGGCCCTGTTTCATTTACGAAGCGCAGGACGTAGAAATACTGGACCGTGGGATTCTAGCAGGACCATTCAGCTTCCCGGGTGGCTGGCGCGTGTCTCACTAGATGGCAGCATTGCTCACACAGCCTTGTTTCATTTTTTGACCCATCTGTGTCTTTCCGTTTTAACCCCACCAACTTCCCCACCTCCCAGGGAGGAGCTAGAAACCGTGCATCGAGTTCTAAACTTCTATGCAGAGGAATAAACCATGACACCCGGCTTGGAAAGCCGAGTCACCCCAGATTGCCGCCAAAGCAATCACGGCAGGAGTGCATGCAGTGGGCGGCCCTCCCAGGCAGGGCCACAAATCTGACCCATCTGAGGAACGGGCCCCTTCCTCCAGAGAGTGGCTGGGGCAGGGGCCAGCACACAGGAGACCTGCGTTTGACTCCCAACATGGTCCCTTCCTAGCGGTGTGACCTCACACAGCTCACCCGACAGGCCTGGGCTTGTTTCTGTCATTTGTAATTCATGAAGGCTGCCTTCTAGTCTTGCTTCCAGCCATGTCTGTTTGCTTGAACAAAAAGGGAGCATGTCATGAACAAGCTGATGGGGTCAATCTTTCCGGCGACACGGCGCCTCAGCCTGACGGACAGTGGGGAGCAGCCTTGTGAAGGCGATGGACACCGTCAGGCTGGCTCGGATGAGTCAGCTCATTCAAAAACTCCCAGTCAGGAGCGGTGGCTCACGCCTGTAATCTCAGCACTTCGGGAGGCAGGCCGAGGCGGGCGGATCACGAGGTCAGGAGTTCGAGACCAGCCTGGCCAATAAGGTGAAACCCCCGTCTCTATTAGAAATACAAAAATTAGTCAGATGTGGTGGCGCTCGCCTGTAGTCCCAGCTAGTCCGGAGGCTGAGGCAGGAGAATCGCTTGAACCCGGGAGAAGGAGGTTGCGGTGAGCCGAGGCCAGGCCACTGCACTCCAGCCTGGGCGACAGAGCGAGACTCTGTCTCAAGAAAAACAAAACAAAACAAAACAACCTCCCAGCCGCAGCCTTGGATTTAGACATGGCTGCTGCTGTCTTCGCTTTTCACATGAAATCTTTCTTCTCCTAGTGTCTCCGTCGTGCCCAGCTCTCAGCTGAGCAGTGGAAGGAAGGATACGTGAACTCCTTGGACCAGTGGTGCAGCAGAAATGTGCTAAAGTCTCCAGAGTCCCAAAAGGAGCGACTAGCATGCTTCTAAACACCTAAACTATTCCCTCGGAGTGACTCAGGCATATGAAACATATGACTCATTAACCGACCCTCACAAATACCTCTGTAAGATAAAGCCATGCTAATCCATCACAGTAAAGGCTGTTAGCACAGTAAAATCGCAATTAGAAATTAATTAGGTATATGTCTGGGGTGGGGTGGGTGAGGACTTTAGAATTTTCCAATTTATCAAATATTGCAATTTATATAATTTTAAAAGAAAGATTTATATTTCAAAATACATAAAAGAATAAGAAAGCAAATGTATTAACAACTTAACAGAAGCATATAAATAAGGAAAGCAAGAATGAAGGTCTTGAATCCTCTGTTTCAAATCCTCTGTGTTCAATAAGAATCATGAGCCAAAAGAAAAGAATCAAGCACTAGGCCTGAATTACTTGATAGTTCAAATGAATTCCAAAATAGTAAGGTTTGACTTTTTTAGGTTATTTTAAACGTGACCTTTCCACTACTCCGTAAAATTCTAAATGATTCCAGTCTATTTGCTGCTTTCCCTACTCCCTTAGAAAGGTCCCCAAATACGGGGGGAAACTGGTCAATGAACCATTCTGTATTTTGTTAATTCACTAATGATAAAATGGGATCACTTCGGCCGGGCACAGTGGCTCATGCCTGTAATCCCAGCACTCTGGGAGGCCGAGGTGGGCGGATCATTAGGTCAGAAGATCAAGACCATCCTGGATAACATGCTGACACTCTGTCTCTCCTAAAATACAAAAAATTTGCCAGGCATGGTAGCACACACCTGTAGGACCAGTTCTTGGGGAGGCTGAGGCAGAATTGCTCGAACCTGGCAGGCGGAGGTTGCGGTGAGCCACGATTGCGCCATTGCACTCCAGCCTGGGCAACAGAACGAAACTCTGTCTCAAAAAAAAAATGAGTTAACTTCTACTTAAAATATGACATTCTCACATATGATGTGATGTACATAGGGAAAGCTGGTTTTTTGGTAATATGTGGAAGAAGGAATGTTTTTGGAATTGCAGGCTAACATTTATTTTATGTGCTTGATATTCACTTTATGGAATTGGTGGTGTCTTTTCATCAACCACTGGCTCTTACAATGGAAAAGAGGGCCCTGATTCCATTTAACTTGAGTCACGTGAACTTGAGCAAAAGAAAATGGCACTCAAGGTTCAAGGAACTTAATGGGGGAGCTGGCCCGTGTCACATGCAGTGCTAAGTACGCAAGGTGCACTCTGTCACACGATCCACACAACAGCTCTGCAACTTTCCACTCTGCAGAGGAGAAAATTCACACACAGTGCAGTTAAGCAGCTCACTTGAGGTCACACAGTCAGCAAGGAAGCTGGGCTTTTATTTCCGGTGCATGAGCGGCAAATCCAGCATGCCTCACCCTTGCATTGTGTGAGACTTAGATTAAATCATTGATGAGTATCAGCCTCAGACTTTCTAAAACCGTTTTCTTTGTCATTAAAATGAGGGGGGGAAAAAAAAGCAGTGGCTGCTGTTCCCCCTCGGCCAGCTGGCTACGGAGCCTGGATACTCTTCAGCGCAGAGGAAAGTGAGAATTCAGCCTGAGGGAACAAGGTCAGCTGAGGGTGGCTGAGATGAGAGAGGATGGGGAGGGAAGCAGACAACCGGGAAAAGCTTTCCACCTCTGGGCAGTCTTCTCTCACCTACTCCACCCAGTAGGAAGCAGTTCTCAGCTCTGCCCCCACCCAAGCTCTGCCTGGGAGAGGGCAGTAAGTCCTCCCTTGCGTGTGTGGTAAGAGCCACATTCCCACCACCTTACCTCCCAACCCCTCTCACCCACATCAAGAAAGAGGAGGGAAGGTAACTATTACCAGTAACTAAGGCGCTCCCCAAAGGCACACAGTGCCTTACCTACTGTTGCTAGCCTCTGTTTGGAGCCTAGAAATGTTACTAAAGACTAAAACAAAAAATAGGGCCAGGCGGTGGCTCACACCTGTAATCCCAGCACTTTGGGAGGCTGAGGCGTGTGGATCACGAAGTCAGGAGATCAAGACCATCCTGGCTAACATGGTGAAACCCCGTCTCTACTGCAAATATAAAAAATTATCCGGGCGTGGTGGCATGTGCCTGTAGTCCCAGCTACTTGGGAGGCCGAGGCAGGAGAATCACTTGAACCCAGGAGGCACAGGTAGCAGTGGGCTGAGGTCACACCACTGCACTCCAGCCTGGGCAACACAGTGAGAATCACACACACACACACACACACACACACACACACTCACTCACTCACTCACTCACTCTGCAGACCAAATTATCAGCTTGGTCAGTAGAGAATCCCTCAGCTAGAATTGGTCAGATTAGGCTCAGTTTAGATTTCCCTACCCTCAGGCAGTGCTCCAAGAGGTGCTGTTTACGTGTATGCCTACGGCTGTGAAAGCGCAAACGCCTCGCCAGGTATTCTGTAAGACGAGGCCGTCATTCTGCGGCAATCACTGACTTTGTCCCTGAGTATGTTCTCATTTTGTCTGGCTCTTGAGAGGCTCCCTCCAGTATATGCACATTTTTATCTTTTCCTCTTGTTCCCTTTTTTCTTCGAAGCAAAGAAGATGAATGGGAATCCTCCCCTGCTAACCAGCTGTGGACGCCTCCATCTGCTCCTTCTTCAGACGTGGTTTATCTATCTACCTACCTATCTATCATCTATCTATCATCTATCTAGAATGTGACCTTATTTGGAAATGGGGCCTTTGCAGATGTAGTTATCAGATTGGTACAAAAGTAACTGCAGGTTTTGCTATTATTTTTAACAGCAAAAATCACCATTGCTTTTGCACACATGTAATAGTTAAGGATTGAGACGGGATCTTGCTGGATCAGGGTAGACTCTAAACCCAGTGGCTTGTGTCCGTGTAAAGAAGAGGACACAGTGAGACATGAGGCAGAGGTTGGGGCGATGCATCAGAAGCCACGGAATGCCTGGAGCCAACAGAAGCTGGGGAGGAAGGATTCTTCCCTGGAGCCTTCAGAGGAAGCCCCGCACCGTCTGCATTTCAAAATGGCAGTCTCTGAAACGATGAGAATAAATTTCTGCTGCTTTTAAAGCCGCAGGCTCGCGGTGGCTCGCGGTGGCTCACGCCTGTAATTCCAGCACTTCGGGAGGCCAAGGAGGATCACCAGAGGTCAGGAGTTTGAGACCAGTCTGTCCGACATGGTAAAACCCTGTCTCTACTAACAGTACAAAAACTAGCTGGGCATGGTGGTGCACATCTATAATCCCAGCTACTCCAGAGGCTGAGGCAGGAGAGTCGCTTGAACGAGGGAGGCGGAGGTTACAGTGAGCTGAGATCACGCCACTGCACTCCAGCCTGGACAATAGAGCAAGACTCCGTCTCAAATAAATAAAGCCACATAGTTAGGAGTAAATTGTTGTCAGCCCTAAGAAACTAACATCTATCAGCCTGTCACTTATCTCTCCCATACCTTCATTGTTCTCTTCCCTCTACTTATTTTCCAGATAAATTCTTTTTTTTTTTTTTTTTTTTTTTTGGAGAAGGAGTCTCTGTTCCCCAGGCTGAAATGCAGTGGCACGATCTCGGCTCACTGCAACCTCCGTCTTCTGGATTAAAGTGATTCTTCTGCCTCAGCCTCCTGAGTAGCTGGGATTACAGGTGCGTGCCACCACACCTGGCTAATTTTTGCATTTTTAGTAGACACGGGGTTTCACCACATTGGCCAGGATGATCTCGATCTCCTAACCTTGTGATCCACCTGCCTCAGTCTCCCAAAGTGCTGAGATTACATGCGTGAGCCACCACACTCAGCCGATAAATTCCTTCTTAATGCTGTAGTTCTTGGTCTTGGCAGTTGAAGCAAGGCCTGGGTCCCACCTGAAGACATTCTCATTTAACTCATCTAGGGTGTGATTCAGGCATTAGGATTTATTTTTTAATCTCCCAAGTAATTCTAGTGTGCAGCCAAAACGGACAATTCCTGCTTTCAGGCAAGGAAATCTTCCCGTTCCCCTGCTTCGAAGTCCCCACTGACTGCCTTCTGCCTGCCAGGTAAGAAGTGATACCAGCAAACACTCACATTCTGCCCTACAACTTTCAAAGTGCATTCAACTGCGTGTACCATGAAGATATTTACCAGAGGAGGTAAGAATCAGGTAAGAATCACGGCCAGGGCAGTTCTGTGAAGCTTCTTTCTATCAGATCAAAAGGCCCTCTAGTGAACATGAACTTCTTCCGACATGGAATTCAGTGAGGTCTCTCCTGCCCCTCCCTTTCCTTCCATCCCTCCCGCCCCAGCTTGGAAGGATTTCTGCAGTTTCACCACTAAGAGACTTACGGAAGCGAAATTGCGAGCTATCAATGGACAGTGGCTGTGGTGCGCTCGTCATGATGATTCTACAACAATAGGGAAATCTGAGACAATCGGAATCCCGCGGTGCGGTTTGAGTAACCTCTCATTCTGTGAAGGCACCCAAATGGAATGACTGACTTGTGCCTGGAGCGGCCCATCTGCAGGGTAACGGAGTTTGCTTGAAGACCAAAAGCCGGTGTTCTTGGCCACCCCGCAGGTTTCTGCAGGGGCCCCTGTCTGTGGGCCCCATCCCGCTTCTCCTTAGCAGGCTTTCTGGTTAACCAAAGGCTTACCAGGTATAACAGCTTCCCATTGCTGCCGAAGCAAAATATCACCAATTTAGCAGTTTAAAACAATATGAAGGTATCCTTTTTTTTTTCTTTTGAGATGGAGTGTCACTCTGTTGCCAGGCTGGAGTGCAGTGGCACAATCTCAGCTCATGGCAACCTCCGCCTCCCAGGTTCAAGTGAGTCTCCTGCCTCAGCCTCCGGAGTAGCTGAGTCTACAGGCACACACCACCACACCCGGCTCATTTTTGTATTTTTAGTAGAGACATGGTTTCATCATGTTGGCCAGGACGGTCTCGATCTCTTGACCTCGTGATCTGCCCACCTCGGCCTCCCAAAGTGCTGGGATTACAGGCGTGAGCCACCGCACCCAGTCAATTTACCCTCTTAAAGTTCTGGAGACAAGAAGTCAAAAATGGCCCTGCAGGGCTCGCTCCTTCTAGAGGGTCAAGGGGAGAATCAGACGCTTGCCGCCCCCAGCTTCTAGAGGCTTCTTCTTCCATCATGGAAGCCGGCAGATTGGTGTCTCTCTCGTCTCTGCCCTCTGCTTCTGTCTCCCCACCTCCTCTCCCTGCTTCTGATCCTCCTGCCTCCCTCTTTCAGGATCCTTGTAATTACACTGGGTCCACCCAGAGAGTCTAAAATGATCTCCCTGGCTGGGCGCAGGGGCTCACGCCTGTAACCCCAGCACTTTGGGAGGCCGAGGCAGGCAGATCACCTGAGGCCTGACCAGCCTGGCCAACATGGCGAAACCCCATCTCTACTAAAAATACAAAAATGAGCCTGACGTGGTTGTCCTTGCCTGTAATCCCAAGGCTGAGGAAGGAGAATCGCTTGAATCCAGGAGGTGGAGTTTGCAGCGAGCTGAGATCGTGCCGCTGCACTCCTGGGTGGCGGAGCGAGACTCAAAAATAACAACAATAATTAAATTAAATGATCCCCCATCTCAAGATCCCAATCACACCTGCAAAGGCCTTTTACTGTGTAAGGTAACACATCCACAGACTGTGGGGATCAGGGTGCAGACATCGTTGGGGGCCCCTATTCAGTCTACCACACCAAGCAAATACCCAGATTAAACTGATTTGTGAATTCTCCTCATGAGGTCTGGGTGTTCCCTTCAGACCACCAGCCCTATCCACATTCATAAAGTGTGACTGCCCTTTTGGAATTTCACCCTGAACACTACAGCCTTGCAACACATGCTGTCCATGACCGAATATACAGATTCTTTTTTCTGTGTTCACGATTTGTCAAAAAGCATAAAGATAAATAATCTAACATCCCTTTGACCACCTACAAACAGGAGAAAGCAAAACCCATGGTCTTAAGAATCTCGTCAGTGTCATGATTTGTCTAACAGTGGCATCTTACACTATTGCCTGGCTGAGCAGAAGCTGTAGCAAATGGAAGCATCTGACCCCAGTCCTGGCGCGTGACGCGGGGTGCAGCATCATTCAGGGCACAAGTGGCTGAGTGCGCCCTCAAGAGCCGCGAGGAATGGGAACAAAAATCCTACACTCCTGACCTACTGGAAACACCCACCCCTGCGCCCTCTGGAAACGTGGTTCAGCCACGAAGAGCCTGGTATGCCTCATCTCCCATCACCAGCCATACTAGAACACGTGCTTCTGGTCTTCAGGAAGTCACGGTAAACAAAGCCTCTGAGTACGACAGCACTTGGTGGGCCTCAGAGTCTCCCCTTCCTCCACCAGGACACCTGGAAATCCGCTAGCAGCAAGTTCCCCCAGGGCTTCTGATCTCTGAGGTGTGAGATTTATGCCCTGCAGAGGTCCTGCCATTCAGCAAACTTTCATCTGTTTTGAGGTTGGTGCTGCTTTTGCATCATTTTGTGCTTTTTTTTTTTTTTTTTTTTTTTTTGAGATACGGTCTCGGGTCTCACTCTGTTGCCTAGGCGAGACGCAGTGGTACGATCCCATCTTACTGCAGCCTGTGACTCCTGGGCTCAGAGAACCCTCTTGCCTCACCCTCCTGAGTAGCTGGGACTACAGGCATGCCACCACGCCGGGGTAACTTTTCATTTCTCTGTAGGGATGGGGTTTTACTGTGTTGTCTAGGCTGGTCTATAACTCCTGGCCTGAAGCAGTTCTCACCTTGGCCTCTCAAGTGCTGAAATTACAGGCCTGAGCCACTGTGCCCAGACTGTGCTCACATCTTAAAATGTCAAGGTCATTGATGACTGTGCTTCATAGGCACAATTATTTCTAAAGCTGTAATAGAGACAGCCCCATCATGACTTCAGCCGGAGCTCAGTCTAGCATTATCTCTGACATTAATTCCAACGGCTGCTTTTAGAGAAGCAGGAAAATTTGTATGGAGAGTGTTTTCCTCCAGCTCAAGGAATGCACATGGACTGCATTCCTTGTATCAGTGTTCCATTATGGACCTATTGCTTGTTTTTTTTGTTTTTCTTTCTTCTTTTTTTTTTTTTGAGATGGAGTATCTCTCTGTCGCCAGGCTGGAGTGCAGTGGTAGGATCTCAGCTCACTGCAACCTCTACCTCCCAGGTTCAAGTGATTCTCCTGCCTCAGCCTCCTGAGTAGCGGGGATTACAGGTGTGTGCCACCACACCCGGCTAATTTTTTTATTTTTAGCAGAGACAGGGTTTCACCATGTTGGCCAGCAGAGTCTTGATCTCTTGACCTCATGATCCACCTGTCTTGGCCTCCCAAAGTGCTGGAATTATAAGCGTGAGCCGCGGCACATGGCCAGCCAGGTTTATTACTTGTATATTATTCTAACATCTTCTGAATTTTCTTGACAAGTTCAATTGAGTGAAATCCTATGAAATAAAGTTCTTCTATCCTTTCAAATGCCCCTGTATTGAGTGCGACATCAAAATGCCAGCTAGGTTCTTTTCATTGCATCTAAGGATTTATTAAGTGTCATTAAGATACTTCACATTGGCTGGGCATGGTGGTGCAGGCCTGTAATCCCAGCACTTTGGGAGGCCGAGGTGGGCGGATCACAAGGTCAGGAGTTTGAGACTGGCCTGGCCAATATGGTGAAACCCTGTTTCTAATAAAAATACAAAAATTAGCCAGGTGTGGTGGAAGGCACCTGTAGTTCCAGCTACTTGGGAGGCTGAGGCAAGAGAATTGCTTGAACCCAGGGGGCGGAGGTTGCAGTGAGCCGAGGTCACGCCACTGCGCTCCAGCTTGAGCAATAGTGAGACTCCATCTCAAAAAAAAAAAAAAAATTAGCTTAAAGATTAGCTTCGAATCAAATAGCTGATAGTTTCTACCAAAATTCTTGGGTTCTAGATAGGTCTTTGGCCTGGAATTCTTTCCCAAACTAGGGCCAGTCATGGGAAATAATTATACTGCTCCCCTGACACAGGAGCTCTCTCTAATAAAGAACCACATTTGCACGTTAGCTGCTGTGAGGGACATGAGAATATGAGTCCCCTGTTGTCCAAGAGTGTGTGATCTAGCAAAAGGGATCAAACCAGGATTTAGAAAACTCTGAGCAAAGGAACCTTCGAAATATCTCTCAGCTTCAGGTCTGTCTTCTGGGAAATGAAAGGGTTGAAGTCGACAATTTCTATTGGTGTTCCTGCTTTATAGTTCATAAAATATTTTCACACCCTCTTCGTGATTGTTCCCTGTAATCACGTTGTGAGGCAGGAGTTTCATAGGTAAGGGAATAGACTGAGATGTCAGGCTACGAAGCTGGTTTAATAGCTGCGGAACCACAGCCGTGAACCAGATAAGACTCTGTCTCCAAATCTCCTACCGTGATGCAAGAGCCATTACCACCTACAGAAGTGGATTCTAACACCAACGTCCTACAATTCTGATGTGTACAGTCTTTCCTGCGGTTATTCACTATAATAAATGTAAATCACGCAAAAGCAGCTGCCGCTCAAAAGGAGATAACTCATCGGTAGTTGATTACAAGGAACTAATCTAGACACATCCTTTCAATTCACAATTTCATGTGGTCAAATGAAGGTTCTAACACATGGTTACGAAGAGGGGGAAAATAGATACCAGGCTTACTTGGGGTGGAGGGTGGGAGGAGCACCCCACAGAAAACGACCTCTGGGGTACTACGCTCACCCCCCGGGTGGCAAAATCATTTGTATACCAAACCCCAGTGACGTGCAATTACCCACCTAACAAACCTGCACATGTACTCCCAAACAGAAAATAAAAGTTGGAAAAAAATGAAGGTTCTAGAGCAGTGATCCCCAACCTTTTTGGCACCAGGGACCCGTTTCATGGAAGACAATTAGGGGGCGGAGATGGGATGAAACTGTTCCACCTCAGGCCATCAGGCATTAGATTCTCATAAGGGGTGCGTAACAGGCGTCTGGGGACCCCTGTTCTTAGAGAATTTTCTGCTTTCTCTAAGTATGCATAGATTATGATAAATGTCTGCAGATTAACAAAAAGTCTTTCTTTGAAAGTTCGTCTTATCTTCTATTGCCTCAATTTTCTAAGATATTTAATGAGCATTATCTCTGTGGTTTGTTCTGCATTTTCGATGTAAGCTCAGTACTTCCTAAATTGCTCTTTTTAAAATCTCTCTGGATTGATTTCTATTTATCTGTGATGCTTACAGGTTCCTGGTCTTTCTGGAGGTACTTGAGAAACATGAAGGGTACAGCAGAAGAGAATCAAGAATCTTCCTACTGCAGCGTTTGGAGATGAGTGCACAGTGGTGTGGGTAACGGGGACCGAGGGGGACCGCTCTATCGCCCACGTGACGCAGGCTTCACCAGCTCCCTGTTGGAAAGCCTGTCCGTGCCGTTTCATCCTGGCTACAGCTAAATTGTAGAAGGGCAGAGTTGTCCTCTCCCTCATTTCTAGAGGCTTGGGTTCCGTGGGTGTGGAGTCGCACCCTTGGTAGTGACAAAGTCTAGATGCTTCTCTGCCCAGGAAACAGCTCTGGCACTGATCCAGAGGCCATCTGCTCTGTGGGGAGGGAAGTGGGAGTATGGGTGAGCAGGAAAAATGAGGTCAGCTTTCAGAGCAGTCAACCATCTCTGACGAGCTGGCCAGACTGCGAACTGCAGAATATTTACTGCAGGGAGACGTCGCGACAGGAGACGCTCAGTCTGGCCAGACCCAGAGCCCCCACCCCAGGGCATCAGGACAAGACAGTCACAAAACAGGGGACACGGATTCACACTGATTCACAGCCAGGCACCAAATCCCTTTATCGCACAGAGGTTTCCTCTGGTCCCTTCATTACTCGGGGGAAATGCATGAATTGGTCTGTTCTGGAGTTGGAAAGAAGAAATATAACGCACCCAGAACGACTGCAAGTTGGTGGCTTGTGTGAATCTTGGTTTATCTGGCTTTGCCACAGCAGGCTGGATTATGAGTCTGTCTGCATGCTCCCAAAGCAGTGGGCATCTCTTCACCTCTGCACTCACCTGGCTCCTCCCCACTGTGAGGACCTCAGGATAGGAACCAGGATTTCCAGCCCGAGGCTGCAGCCCCACCCGCCACCTAGCGCAGTGCCTGGCACTTGGCTGGATACTTGTGCAGCAAATTCTCTTTCATCTGAGGTTGGGAAGAAAGAGGAGGGATAGGCAGGGCACAGTGGCTCACATCTGTAATCCCAGCACTTTGGGAAGCCAAGGTGGGCCAAACATCACCAGGGGTCGGAGTTCAAGACCAGCCTGATCAACACAGAGAAATCCCGTCTCTACTAAAAACACAGAATTAGCTGGGTGTGGTGGCGCATGCCTATAATCCCAGCTACCCGGGAGGCTGAGGCAGAAAAATTGCTTCAACCTGGGAGGCGGAGGTTGCAGTGAGCTGAGATCACGCCATTGTACTCCAGCCTGGGCAACAAGAGTGAAACTCTGTCTCAAAAAAAAGAAAAAAGAGGAGGAATAGAATCATTGCACAAATGAAAGGAACACACCAATAATCCCTCATGGCCTGTTAAGTAGCATCTTCAGTGTCCCCGCCTTACACACAAACTCTCATCGCACTTTGAGTATTTTCCATGAAAGCACCAGTTCCATGCTCATCTGTCCTTGCTCGTTAGCGCCGGGGCAGCGGCTGAGTCTTCTGACTGGCCCCGGCCACGCGCTACGAGAGCACTGGAGTCGTGGAAGGTGAAATGTGAGTTGTCTGTGTAACATGAGGATGTGGCTCACACAACCCAGCGATGTGTTAAAAATACGGCCTGGGTAAAAGGATGTTTACCTGAGCATTTTATTTATAGCAGCAAAGACCTAAATTCTAATTAATTGGTGTTTGGGTATAATTAGATTGGTGCAAAAGTTATTGTGGTTTTTGCCATTGAAAGTAATGCCAAAAACCGCAATGACTTTTACACCAACCTAATTAGGACATTGCCATAGAGCGGATAATATCGATATAATGAATTATGCTACTGCTAAACAGAATATTTTAGGAAAACACATAAGGGCATGGGGAAATGTATCCAACGTATTAAGTGGAATGCAGGTCACAGAATTGAACCTGCTCACAATTTTACAGATTGCGAGATATGAAATATTAGGAGGAAGTATACCCAAACGTTACATAGTTTCCATCTGGGCCACGTCGACTTTTAAAGTCTTATTTAAACTTTATTTTACAACCAACATGTAACTTTTTATAATTTTCTAAATAGTATATTTTAAAACTGCAAACAAAACAAAATAAGCAGATCATCCCCTAATGCAAAGAAGCCCTTCTCTGTTCCTGCCCTGGATGGTCGCTTCCGAGATGAGACGTGAAGCCTCTCCCAGGACGCCACTGGTCCCTCATTCTCCTTATACACACAACCCAGATAATTCTATCCGAAAGTCTCGGGGCGATGAGATCCCTGCAGGTAAAACTAGTTCTTGTCTTTGTTACAGCAGATCTGAACAGGAACTGTATCTGGAAAAGATGTGGACAGCTGACGCTGGGGCAGCCTAGGAAAGCTGGAAGCAGGAGTGGGAGGCAAAGGCCCTCCCTGGGCGAGGGAGGCTGGAGCTGATCCTGCCGCTGGCTGTGTGGCCACAGTCACTCTGCGTCTCTGAGTATCATGTTCCCTGTCTGCAAAAGGAAGATCCCACACCTGCCCGCCTCCCTCATACACCTACCGTGTGGTTAAATGAAATAATGTGTATGTTCTGTTCTGCAATTTAGAAAGCACTCGGTGGAATGAAGAGTTCGGCAATCCAAGAATGCTAACATCTTAGGATAATATTCAATGTTTCCCACTTTCTTTCAAGATAGCAAGAGACACACACACTCTCAAACACTCTAGAAAACATCACCAGGAATTTTATCAACGTATTTAACTCACCTCGCGCATCCCTGGACCTTTGTCCAACGTAACAAAACTATGCCATATGTTCCCTAGACTTGCTCCCTTTTCTCCTGGGCTCATGGCTTGATTGGCTTCCCCAGGTTCCCAGTGGGAAGGCGGGGTCAAGAGACGAAACTGTCTGTCTGTCTGTCTGTCTCTCTTCTTTTTTACCGCTTCAGAGTCTTGCTCTGTCAGCCAGGCTGGAGTGCAATGGTGCAATCTCGGCTCACTGCAGCCTCTGCCTCCTGGGCTCAAGCAATCCTCCCATCTCAGCCTCCCAAGTAGCTGAGACTACAGGCTCATGCCACCATACCTGGATCATTTTTGTATTTTTAGTAGAGATGAGGTTTCTCCATATTGCTCAGGCTGAAATATAACTCCTGGGCTCAAGCAATCCACCCACCCAAAAGTGCTGGGATTATAAGTGTAAGCCACCATGCCCAGCAGAGACTGGACTCTTGTCACTGGAATATACATGTAAGCAATGCACATCCCTTTCAGGCAAAGCTGGGCCCCAAAATCCTCCTGGGAGATCCTCCATACACTCTCTCTTCCCTCATTTCCTGGCTGGTTACAGAAGATCTTGTGAAGGACTCTCGAGGCCCCTGGAAGATGGTGACACATTTGGTGGAAGAAGTCTGTGCCCCCACATCGCAGCAAAGCCACCCGCCCAACACCCACTATGACACAGACCCAAGTGAGAGAGAGCCTGAGGTCTTCAGGATGATGTGCTGTATGTGCCAACCACTTCTCTGAGTAACACACCCTTGACCATGGCCGCTCCTTCACTCCAGTGATGGTCAACGCTGTCCGCTGCTTCCCACCACTGATGCAGGGGACGGAGGGGCCACTTACATTAAAACTCCAGTCCTCAGCCAACAGAAACTCACCCAGGCAACATTAGAACATCTTTAAAGATTCCCTAGGAGACTGAAGACCTGTTTTTCATCTCTATGGGGAAACCTGGGGGCATGTGCTAATTTAAATAACTGAAAAGGAAAAAACACTTTTGGCAGCCCAGTCCCAACAGTTCTTAAAGTGAGTTGCACATAGAAGAGAGTGCGGGTCTACGAAGGGAGGAGAGGTTAGGAGGGCGTCTACACCTCTCTCAGACGGTCTAGACAGGGGAAGCAGAGTGCCAGCACGGACCACGGTTCCCTCATGTGTTTTACCCTCAGCAATGCCCAGCACTTCCCATGGGTTGCTTTAAAATCACGATTTCAGGGACTCACAGTACCCTTTGTTTCAAAAGCCTCTCACTCATTTGTGTTAATATCTCAAATCTCTGTTAACAGCACAACAATGATCCCCTACTATGTGGCAGGTATTGGGGTACGTGTCATGCAAACACTACCTCACTTACTTCTCATGACTCACGTCCATGTGCAAGTGGCGACTTGAGCCTGAGACAGGGCAAACCCCTCGTGCAAGGTCACATTGCTAATAAGTGGACAGGTCGGGCTTGGGCCCCACTCCAAGTATCTCCGTGGCCCTCCTCTTCACGGCCATGCCATGTGGTAAACCTGCTGGCTGAGAAGCCGCTGGCATCCCCTGGACCAGCAGGGTCTCTCAGGAAGGAGGCACTGAGGGCGGAGAAAGGGCAGCTGTGGGGGGTTTGGAGGATACAGAAGCACCCCCCACAGCAGGCACGGGTGGAGCACGCTGATGAGAACTCTGTGGGGCCACATGGAAACGCTAGGCTCTGAGTTACGGGGCTCCCAGGAGGAGGCAGAGGAAGGAAGTGCTCCCCACCTCTCTGCTTTCACTCTAGCCAGCCCTGCTCTTCCTGGCCCACACAGGCGACTTACCTGGTATGGGTACAGGGTGACCCCGTTGGTCCTCGACAGGGACCAGGTGCCTTCCAGGTACTGGTGAGCCTGGATGGCCACTGAATTGAGGATGTTCCCATTGCTTGGACTGGTGGCCATCTGGAGGCTGGCCTTGGCCTGGTGAGTCGGGGACCCACTCTTCTTTTCCGCCCCATTGCTGACCCCAAGGCTGCTGGGTTTGCTGCTGTGCTTGTTGACGAGGCCTGTGTAGTTGGAGGTGGCATAGGGGGCGGGCACAAAGGCCCAGTCCCTGGGCTGCTGGAGCCCACCCACGTGCCGGGACCCCACCAGGGTGGGGATGCTGAAGAGCGGCGGGGGCGAGCCGGGCGAGGCGTCGTACTGCTCACTGCCAGCGGCCTGCTCCAAGGCCAGCACCATCTGGACGGCCTCCTGCTTCAGCTGGTTCAGGTGAGTGGCACAAATGTCACAGCGGTTGTCCCGGTCATTCCACGCCTTCCGGATGGTGTTGGGGACCTGGAGTTTGTCATGAATCACAGCTGAGAAAGCAGGGTCCTAGAGAACACGGAAGCAGAGGAAAAGAAGATTCCATCACTCAAGGTTGCTCAGTGCAAGTCAGATACCTGGCTCACGAGCTAAGCCCTGGCTGTGCCCAAGGAGTTTGATGGTTTGACTGGCACCAACAGAAATGAGAAGCCACACTGGCGGAAAAGCCTCTACTTCCGATAAACACCTTTGACAAATGTAAGAATTTTATAGTGAAAACTTTTAAAAAGAAGTTAAAAAAAAAAAAGACTTTTAAGTATCCTCTTCGCCAGGCGGGTCAAACAAGAACATTCATATTCTGCCATCATTGTTTTGTTTTGCTTTTGAGACAGAGTCCTGCTCTGTCACCAGGCTGGAGTGCGCTGATGTGATCTTGGCTCACTGCAATCTCTGCCTCCTGGGTTCAAGCGATTCTCCTGCCTCAGCCTTCCAAGTAACTGGGACTACAGGCACCTGCCACCACATCTGACTAATTTTTTGTATTTTAGTACAGATGGAGTTTCACCATGTTGGCCAGGATGGTCTCGATCTCCTGACGTTGTGATCCACCTGCCTCAGCCTCCTAAAGTGCTGGGATAACAGGCGTGAGCCACTGCACCCGGCCTCTTATTCTTACATCCGCTAAAAAATTATGGCTTTCCCTGGGCTCTTGCAGGGTGTTCAATCAGAAGGAACAGACATTTGTCAGGCATGATGGGGGCGGGGCCGAAGCAGCCCGGCAACCCTGTGTAGACGGACTCCTGTTTACTGTTTGTCCCTTGGCAAGCTGACCATGTCTCTACCCGGGTATCCGATATTCTAACCCACCAACACAAAACAGTCCAAGATACTTTTCCCCTCAAACTTCATCTAAAACTACTATTTAAAAATATTGGCTGGGCGCAGTGGCTCAGGCCTGTAATCCCAGCACTTTGGGAGGCCGAGGTGGGTGGATCATGAGGTCAGGAGTTCAAGATCAGCCTAGCCAAGATGGTGAAACCCCGTCTCTACTAAAAATACCAAAATTAGTTGGGTGTGGTGGTGGGTGCCTGTAATTCCAGCTACTTGGGAGGCTGAGGCAGGGAACTGCTTGAACCCAGGAGGCAGAGGTTGCATTGAGGCGAGATCGTGCCGCTGCACTCCAGCCTGGGTGACAGAGAAAGACTCTGTCTCAAAAAAATAAAAATAAAAAAATCTTGCCAGGTGTGGTGGCTGGCACCCATAATCCCAGCTACTTGGGACGCTGAAGCTGGAGGATCCCTTAAGGCTAGAAGTCGAGACCAGCCTGAGCAGCATAGAGAGAAAATCTTACAAAATAATGTATATATTACTATTATATATATTTATAAAATGTTTATAGATAAAATAAAAAGCTAGGTCAGAGGCCCATATCGAAAAGAAATCAGGAAATGGATTGAATGACAGCAATGTCTCTTATTTACTTGGCTTTAATTGTTACAGGAAAGCAGGATCACACAGAGGAGCAAGCACCAGGAGTGTTCACTGAGGATCAGTTTCCAGTCCTGCCACCTGTGACCTGGGAGTTCTGTAGTGACCTCCTCTCATCTGCCACACAGGGTCACGGCCCATCCTCACTGTAAGGACCTTCCAGCTCCGTCACTCCATTTGTGGGGAAACTGGGACTGGAGAGTCTGGCCTGTGCATGTATGAACAGGGCTACTGTACCATTTGGGGGCCTGGGTGACCGGCTGAGGTTCAACAGTTCTTGCAGATAATTGATAAAACTGAACTCAAGGCTTATTTACCTCCAGGCCACTAGGGAGAAAATCTGCCCTTCTGAAATTCACTGTCAGCTTTTACGGGGCACAAGCCCCTTCAGAGCTGAATGGGGTTTGATGAGCGTAGGCAGGGAGGGTGGTGTGGGGAGGGGGCAGGAAGATCAGCACTTGGGGGTTGTTCTTAATTACGATCCATCTTGATTACAGGCTCTAGTGTTTTGTGTTCCCTGTTTCACTGCCCTGAACAGCTTCTCAGCGCGCACTGATCAATCGGTGCATAAATAAGAGGCCTCTTTCCACTGCAGCAGCAGCGAGTGGCTCAGGAGGGAGACACTCAGACAGTCACAATGGCGGGAAGCATGGGCAGGGAAGGCTGATCAAGTCTCCTTGAAGTGATGCAAACCACATGAGGCCTGCCTCGGGCGTCCTTCTCAATGACAGGGCCACAGAGGCTCCAATCACAACTCAGAGCTTAGGACCTGCAAAGGCCCCTTAGGGACCGTTCCAGAACAGAGCACCACCTCAGTTTACAGACAAACAGGTCCCAGAGGGTTAAAGTGTGGACCATGGCTGGACTTCCTAACCATCAGTACAGGTATCGATCAACTTACGACCTATGCAAGTTACGACCATTCGACTTTACGACCACAATCACTAGCCACGACTGCTCCGCGTCTGGCAGCGCAAACGTTGCCCAGCTGGGCGTACGACAGCGCGGACCAGCTTCCGGCAGCACTACCATCTCCGCGTGCATATAGCCTACTCAACTTACGACCAAATCGTGTTACGACTGGTCTGTCGGAACCAATCGTGGTCGTAAGTCGAGCACTAGCTGTATGTGATTTTTCACCCTAAGCCAAAGAGCCATTATCCATCCAGAGATTCACATTCTCCCACAGACACAGAAGGTTTCCACCCCCATGTTGTCACTAGGAAATGTTCATTTATGCAAACGACATGTATTTGGGCCCCAATATATGCAAAGACACAGTTTCCTGTGTTTTCACATAATGGCTTATGCTTTCAAGGCACCAAGCTGTTTGCTTTCAAGCAGCCTGCCATCGATTGCTTATTTAGAATACTTTTGTGACCCCATCATATGGAAGAAGTGCCACAGAAAGGCGGCGGCTGTAGGCGCAGGCATGCCTGCACATCACAGCTTATTTCGATAGTAGTCCTTGGAGTCTGGATTTGACTCTGACGTAGGGACGCATTCACTCTCCAGAAACCACGTGAGCCATCCCTGACTCTGAGGACCCCACTTCTTTTTTTTTTTTGAGATGGAGTCTTGTTCTGTCACCAGGCTGGAGTGCAGTGGCCCAGTCTCTGCTACCTGCAACCTCTACCTCCCAGGTTCAAGCGATTCTCCTGCCTCAGCATCCCGAGTAGCTGGGACTACAGGCATGCACCACCACACACAGCTAATTTTTGTATTTTTAGTAGAGACAGGGTTTCACCATGTTGGCCAGGATGATCTCGATCTCTTGACCTTGTGATCTGCCCACCTCGGCCTCCCAAAGTGCTGGGATTACAGATGTGAGCCACTGCGCCCGGCCCTCTTTTCTTCGTCTTTACTGCTCTTCCTTGAAGCACTACCTTCTTCATTCAGCTTACTGTCATTTGTGGCTCAGCTGCTGACATTTAACAAATAGGTATTTTGGTTTCCAGCATGCCAGGCATTGCCCCAGGCGGGGGTCTGAGGGTACATGAGAACGACACCCGTGCTCTGGGAGCTCACAGTCCACGGGGCCTTCCTGGTTCCTGGACTACCTAATGCCTCATGTCTCTGCTGCCACCTCTAGCCCAGTCTGCAGTGACTCCCAGGACCAATCCATACATGCTCAACACGTGGAGCTCAGTGCTCCCCCAGGGGTGACAACACATCAGCACCAGCTCCTGCTCCTCATGACGCTATTCCACTCACACCTGGGCCAGCCAGAGCAAGCCCAGCCAGCGCCGACATTCAGCGCACAGCTGAGCCCACCATCAACATGACCACCACAGACAGCCAGGAAGTAGCCAACAACCCGTTCCTGTCTTGTCCAGGGAAAAGCTGAGATTGAGAGTTTTTAACAAGTATGTGGTTGTTGGCTGATGTCAGAGGTGTTCCTTCAGTTAAGCAACCCTTGATCTAAAACCCTTTGTGAGCTCTTATCATCAAAAGGCCTCAGTAGATTAAGAGATACATCTTATGGAAACGAAAATCCCTTTAAAGTGCTTGTCCACACATTATACATAAATATTTTAGTACGACTCACAACTTGAAAAAGGAATGGTTTAACAGCCATAGCTTTCTGTAAGTGCTGAAATAAGAAGACACTACTTTAAATGAGGATAGTCATAAACAGGAAGAAAAGACAAACGGAGGCCGGGCACGGAGGCTCACGCCTGCAATCCCAGCACTTTGGGAGGCGGAGGTGGGCAGATCACAAGGTCAGGAGTTCAAGACCAGCCTTACCAACATGACGAAATTCCATCTCTACTAAAAATACACAAATCATCCAGGTATGGTGGTGTGGGCCTGCAGGCCCAGCTACTCAGGAGGCTGAGGCAGGAGAATCACTTGAGCCCAGGAGGCGGAGGTTGCAGTGAGCCGAGATCACACCACGGCACTCCAGTCTGGGCAACAGAGTAAGATTCCATCTCAAAAAAACAGATGAATGTTCTTTGCCCCTAAACCTACTCTTGCTCCAGTGGTCACTAGCAAAGTAAATAGTATCATAGTCCACCCGGGACCCAGGCCTGAAAGTTAGAACCTTCCTCAGGTCCTCCTTTTCGGTCACATTCAATCATCAAATTTCCAGATTGGTGATTGGTACTTCCAAGAAACTCTTGGCCGGTCCTTCCTCTCCACGCCCACTGCCACGTTCATGCTTTTAGATCTCTCACTCAACACAGTCCCCCCCGACTCCAGCCTTGATCTCACCTCCCCACAAGAAAATGACTTTACCAAAATTCAAATCCAATCATGTCATGACTCAGCTTTTCCGCACCTCCATTCTAAGAGCTATCTCATTGTCTGCAGTTTTCATTTGGACAAGTGTCTCCATTACAGTCACTGCGCCTGATGGGAAAATATTCTTTCTTTCTGTCTTCAATACCCTAGTGTCCAGCGGAGTGCCTGGAACATAGTAAGGTCTCAACAAATATGTGTGAAATAAATAAAGGAATGAAAGGAATTCCACCAAGGTAAAAAGTCAAGCAGTAAAGTCTATGCTCAGCATCCTGTATTTGGCCTAAATGAGTTTTTCGCCCATATTATAAAACTGTTATGGAAGAAACCCGAATCTAAGGCTAACATTTCCAGCTCTATTCCTTCTACCTGGCTAATGAGCTGGGTTTGTCAACCAGAGCCTGGGTATCTTCCTTTTATACTCTCTTCTTTATACTATTAGATCCTCTGGCCTCAGTACAAGCTTCATCTTCTTCTTAAGTTCCCAAGAAGCTGACAGGTTTGTTTTGTTTTCTTGAGATGGAGTCTCACTCTGTCGTGCAGGCTGGAGCGCAGTGGCATGATCTCAGCTCACTGCAACTGCAACCTCCAGGTTCAAGTGATTCTCCCACCTCAGCCTCTGAGTAGCTGGGATTACAAGTGTGCATCACCATACCTGGCTAACTTTCTGTGTGTTTATTTTAGTGGAGATGGGGATTCACCATGTTGCCCAGGCTGGGCTTGAAATCCTGAGCTCAGGCAATCCACCCAGCTTGGTCTCCCAAAGTGCTAGGATTACAGGCATGAGCCACCGTGCTGGGCCGAAAGTAACATTTATATGGAAAGAATTTTATTAATAACTTTTTTAAACCTTCAGCCCAGCTCATCAACAAGAAGACAAGAGAAATCTACCTAAAGGAAAACTCCAGGTCAGTACTACGCACTTGGTCCAGAAGGTTGGGCCCCCCGCAAGCTGGTGGCACACTTATTTCCCAAGAGCTGGCAGCCAGCTTTCAATGCCTGAGGTGGGACTGGTGCTGAGTCTGCAAAGTCAAGCAAGGAAACAAGAACCACTGCCCAGGTGAACAAAGCCGTTCGCCAGTGCGCCTCATCGATGCTGGTGCCATCGCGTCCTTGGAGGGCTGGACTGCTCTGCAATAAATGCTCAAGCCACTTCTGAGGACAGGCGGGTTTCCACGTCGTTTCGGGCAAAAGACGACTTTAAGCATGTCCCCCCAAAGCTTTCAGGTCTGTGATGAAGGCAGTAGGTGGAGTTGGCATCCGGCATGTGTTGTACAAATTCCTGTTGCTATTTGCTTCTGGGGTATTGTCCTAGAGGCCTCTGGTGACAAGCTCAACAAGATTTAAGCTGTTCTTCAAAGGCCGTTTCATTCCACTTTGATCCTAAACTTTCTTCCTGCACACACGCTGCTCTGCGGAATGGAGGACAGTCCCTGAGGAGGGAATGTTTGCTGCCCAAACATCCCCGCATGGCTCCCCAGATGATCAGTGGCATTTTCCTTCATTCCTATCGTCCTTCTGCGGCCAGGGTTTGCATTCCTGCCCCTGCCGCATTCCCCAGAGCGTCCTTTCTTTCTCAACCACCTAGTATTGGCAGGTGTCAATATTAATGACTCTTTTTTGAACAAAATGCAAAATTGAAAGTTTGCAAATGATAGATAATAAACCTTAGGTGGATCTGAACCAAGAATACTGATCCTCTTATTTGCAGTTAAACATTCAACTATCTGGGCTGAAACGTCTCTCAAAGAGGTGGTATTTCTCCCCCTCACTAATTTCAAAAGAAGAAAAATAAAGATAATGGGGCCAAATCTTAATGAGCCGTTGTCAGAGAGGAGAGTTTCAGCATCTGAAGTCTAAGGACACTCCCAACGTGCCAGCTCTCGGACATTACTGCCTCCTCAGGAACCTCGAAGCTTATCAGCTCCCTGACCTTGACACCTCACGCTCCACCTGTGCTTGACGGGGTGTGAAGGACCAAGGTCTCAGCCAGAGGATTTCTCACCGCGAGACTCTCTTCGCCCAGTTACCGTGCCGAGTCTACACAGCAGGAATTTACTGATGGCGAAAAGTCAGTATCCTTCATTTCTGTTGCTCGTGGAGCTCCCAGACCCACGAACGAGGCATGCAACCACCTCAGAGGGAAGCCAGGAGCCAGTCAGAATGTCTGATGGAGGAATCACGCCCCGCGGCTCTGTGTGGGGAAGTGACCACCCTCAAGCGTTCTGTCCTCCGCACCCACACCACACGTGCGTGGATGCAAGTCTCCAGCAGCCCACTTTGATGGGCAGAGAGGACTCAAGCACAGCACGTTCTCTAAAGACTGGGGGAAAAGAGGGGAATGGTATCTGAAAGGACACTGGGTGTGTTGGAATTAGGGTTTGCTCAGGTGAGACCTGAGATAGCCAAAATGTTAGAAATAGATGCTCGGTGCTGCAAAGAAAATCAGCACTGAAACAAAGGACCTTTCAGCAACGCATTTTACTTCCTGGACTGCAGGAAGGGGAGGACCCTCTCTAGCCATCGTGCCCGAGAGCACAAGGACCTAAGGGAAACACACAAATCTATCCCTTACGCATCTGGGGTCGTCCTTACTGCTGTGTCTGATCTCCGTTGGCTGGAGCCAGACCTCACCATCTAAACTAAAACCCGATTGTCTAACAACTTAAAACTTTCTAAACAGGTGAAAGCAACGGAGAGCTGGGACCTGCCTGTGAGCACGTCTGGCACGGATATCTTGGTTAAAGTACAAGGACACAGAGTGTACTACGTGCCTGTAAGCAGGGCAGGTCTAACGGCTACATAGGATAGGGCGTAACAGAGTTATTTGGACACTTATTTTTTAACAAGAAAGAAAACTTTAAAAAGGAACTTTTCAACTTCCCACACAAAATAACAAGCGCAGTCGGGCCAGCAATGAGGCCATGCCCTGAGGCCGCAGGTGGGTGGCCTGCACCCCTCCTTCATCAGCATAAAACTCAGGTGGAAACTTCCTTCTGAAGACTTCCTGCCCCGCAGTCTGAACCCGGGGTCTGTCGTGATTGTTGCCAGCGTGCTTGCTGGCGACCACACAATGTGTGTGCTGAACACCGAGCTGCGCGTGTGGAAACGCTGAGAGTGAAGGCACACAGGCACGCTGGGCAACAAGCTCAGAGACAAACCAAGAAAAAAGACCCTCCCGAGGAAGAAATGTGCAATGTCAGACCGCAGTTGTTCTACGTAAGAAACCAGATTATCCGGGATGTCGCGGCTGTGCCCAGCCTAAGCGAGAACGCTCTGGATGAGTGCAGAGAGGGGTGGGCCTCTCAAAGACTTCATTCTGAATGCCTGTGTTCCAGGGGGGCAGTTAGGCAGGCAGAAGGCAGGTGCGCATGAAATTAACAGGGCTGCTTGCAGCAACGTGTGAAAAAGGTGTTGCAGATGGCAACACTCTGCTCCCTCAAAAGAAAAGGGAGATGTTTAATTAGAACTTGACAGGATTAAGAATGGTTCACGAATGACTCAAAAGAATGGGCGAGGGCCGGGCGCGGTGGCTCAAGCCTGTAATCCCAGCACTTTGGGAGGCCGAGGCGGGTGGATCACGAGGTCAAGAGATCGAGACCATCCTGGTCAACA
>NW_022436989.1:3386487-3423341 GCF_009761245.1 Sapajus apella
AAAAAAAAAAAAAAAAAAAAAAAAAAAAAAAAAAAAAAAAAAAAGAATGGGCGAGGCATTTCTCATCACAACCCCTGAAAATGTTTTTTATTTATTTATTTATTTTTTGAGACAGAGTCTTGCTCTGTAGCCCACACTGGAGTGCAATGGTGTGATTTTGGCTCACTGTATCAAGCGATTCTTTTGCCTCAGCCTCCCAAGTAGCTGGGACTACAGGCGTGCGCCACCATGCCTGGCTAATTTTGTATTTTTAGTAGAGATGGGGTTTCACTTCCCTCGTTCCCTCCTTCCCTCCTTCCCTCTCACCCTGTCATCCAGGCTATAGTGCAATGCTTTGATCTCAGCTCACTGCAACCTCCACCTCCCGGGTTCAAGCAATTCTTGTGCCTCAGCCTCCTGAGTAGCTTGGGATACAGGCACCTGCCACCACACCTGGCTGATTTTTGTATTTTTAGTAGAGATAGGGTTTTGCCATGTTGGCCAGGCTGGTCTCGAACTCCTGACCTCAGGTGATACATCCACCTCGGCCTCCCAAAGTGCCGGGATTACAGGCGTGAGCCACCGCGCCCAGCCGGCCAGTGTTTATGTCCAGGTCTCATCTTTTCCAACTAGATGGTATGGACAGTGTTGATTCTTTTGAAAACTTTTGGTTAAGGGCTTGGGGCTCCAGTCCTGCGGCTGCTGCTTAGCAGCTGGGTGACCAGGGGCCATTTTTCACAGATCTATCCCAGCTTCAGTCTCCTTAATGTAAAAATGGGAGTTGATAATCATCCCTGTTTTATTAAGTAAGAATTAAATGTGATAATGTATGCAACATTTTTAGCACAGACCTGGTCCTTGGTAAATGCTAAATCAATGGTTGGTAGTAATGATTAGAATGTGACTGTTCTCAGTATCTAACACAGTACCTAGTATAAATGTAGAACTGCATACAATGGTGGTGGTGAGGGTGCTACGGAGGGTGGTGACAGTGATCTTAGGGCTTACTTTTATCTAGGAGGATTTAGTGCTTTTGCAATTAAGAGTAGAGTGGATGATAAAGAAGGGAACACATGACAATCACTTAACCACCTCCTACGTCTGGTCAAGTCAAAGCCTTCTTAAAATAAATCAGGCTGGACACAGTGGCTCACATCTGTAATCCCAGCACTTTGGGAAGTCAAGATGTGTGGATCACTTGAGGTCAAGAGTTTGAGACCAGCCTGGTCAACATGGCAAAACCCTATCTCTACTAAAAATAAAAAAAATTAGTCGGGCATGGTGGTAGGCACCTGTATTCCCAGCTACTCAGGAGACTGAGGCACGAGAATAGCTTGAACCTGGGAGGTGGAGGTTGCAGTGAGCTGAGATCACAGCATCGCACTACAGCCTGGATGACAGGGTGAGAAAAAGGAAGGAAGGGAGAAAGGGAGGAGGGGAGGAAGGGAGGAGGGGAGGGGGGGAGGAGGGGGGGGGGGAGGGGGGGAGGAGGGGAGGAGGGAAGGATGGAGGAGGGGAGGAGGGAAGGGGTGAGGAGGGGAGGAAGGAATGAGGAGAGGAGGGAAGGGGGAGGAGGAGAGGAGGGAAGGGGGAGGAGGGAAGGAGGGAGTGGGGAAGGGAGGAGGGGAGGAAAGGAGGAGGGGAGGAAAGGAGGAGGGGGAGGGGGAGGGAAGGAGGGAAGGAGGGAGGGAGGAAGAGAGGCCAGGAGATCAAAATAGGCTGGGTGCAGTGGCTCACACCTGTAATCCCAGCACTTTGAGAGGCCAAAGCGAGGCAGGTGGATCGCTTGAGCCAGGAGTTCAAGACCAGCATGGACAACATGGGGAAATCTACAAAAAAAAAAAAAAAGAAATCAAAATAATAATGGGTCCCTGGAGTTCCTGAGCAGACATCTCTGAGCATGACTGAACGACTCTCAGCCTCCTCCTCTATTTTAAAAGATGAAACACTCCAAGAGGCATTCATGTCCATGGAACTAAGAATCTGATGCTTCTCACTATAACAGCCTACTGAAAACTCTTCCTCATTTCTCCCACAAGAATGAGTAACGCTTCTCAGGGGCTTTGCTAGATATGTGATTTGAATCACAGAGCTGTCCACTACCTGGTCAGTGTCTCCTAGGAGCTACCAGCCTCTTCCCAGGAGATGCAGAAAGAGAAAGCTGGGCCAGGCGGGATGGCTCACTCATAATGCCCACCCTCTGGGAGGCCAAAGTAGGAGGAGTGGGAGGTCAGGAGTTCAAGACCGGCCTGGCCCACATAGTGAAACTGCATCTCTACTAAAAATACAAAAATTAGCTGGGTGTGGTGGTGCGCGCCTGTAGTCCCAGCTACCCAGGAGGCTGAGGCAGGAAAATCTCTGGAACCCAGGAGGCGGAGGATGCAGTAAGCTGAGATTGTGTCACTGCACTGCAGCCTGGGCAACAGAGCATGACCCCGAGAGACAGAGAGAGAAACCTGATTTCACATCAATATAACTGCAACCCTGAGCATCCTGTCCAGTCTGTCCCTTGGCTGTGGGGAAACAGGAGCCTTCACAAATAGAGTCAGAGCTTAAGACGGGAAACAGATTCCTGCTCCACACTTAAAATGCTTCCCTTAACTTTAAAGTTCATGTAACATGACACAAAAATAGAGTGCTGAACTATACACATACAAGAACTAATCGACATTCTAGGAGAATGCACCACAATATTACTTTCAAATTATTAAAGCCTATCTGGGCTAGATGGGTGTTTTACATATAGGCTTTAATGCACCAACAGGCAGCAAATGGAATTATTTTCAATCACAAGTAGTTGTATTAGTATAAGGCTATTAAGGATTCTGTTAATTATCTAATTATGAAATCGCTTAATGTTTCTTTTTCTGTTTTTTGAGGTGGAATCTTGCTCTGTCGCCAGGCTGGAGTGCAGTAACACGATCTCAGCTCACTGCAACCTCCGCCTCCTGGGTTCAAGTGATTCTCCTGCCTCAGCCTCCCGAGTGGCTGGGATTTCACGCATATGCCACCACACCCAGCTAATTTTTGTATTTTCTTTTAATTGATTTCATATGCATGAAATACTGCATAAATGTACTTAGCCGTGTTTTCTTGAACTTACTACAAAAAGATTAAATACCTAAAAGTTGATGGTGTTGCCACTGTTTTTAAAAGGTGAAATTTTGGCCTCGCGTAGTGGCTTTCACCTGTAATGCCAGCACTTTCGGAGGCCAATGTGAGCAGATCCCTTGAGCTCTGGAGTTTGAGACCAGCCTGGGCAACATGGTAAAACCCTATCTCTACAAAAAATACAAAAATTAGCCAGGTGTGGTGGCGCATGCCCTTAGTCCCAGCTACTCAGGAGGCTGAGGTGGGAGGATCCCTTGGGCCCAGGAGGCTGAGGCTGCAGTGAGCTATGATTGAGCCACTGCAGTCTACCCTGGGCAACAGAGCGAGACTGTGTCTCAAAAAAAGAAAGAAAGAAAGAAAGAGAGAGAGAGAGAGAGAGAGAGAGAGAGAGATGGAATTTTAACAAACAAATCATTTTGACAACGTCCTACAATGACTTTAAGCACTTATATTGTTCCCTGTGACCTAACTAACCCCGGTGGCCCAGTGTTTCGGGCCCCACACAACTTTTTTTTTTGAGATGGAGTTTCGCTCTTATCACCCAGACTGGAGTCCAGTGACGTGATCTGCACTCACTGCAGCCTCCACCTCCAGGGTTCAAGCGATTCTCCTGCCTCAGCCTCCTGAATAGCTGGGATTACAGGCACTTGCCACCACGCTTGGCTAAATTTTGTATTTTTAGTAGAGACGGGGTTTCACCATGTTGGTCAGGCTGACCTCAAACTCCTGACTGTAGGTGATCCACCCGCCTCGGCCTCCCAAAGTGCTGGGATTACAGGTGTGAGCCGCCGCGCCCGGCCGCACCCCACACAATTTTCTTCAGGCCACCTTGTCACACATCCCTCACATCACCCAGGAGCGCCAACACCAGCCTCCCTCTGTCCCACGGAGCCCTTGCATTTCCCCGCCTCTGCACCTTCACCTTGGTTCCCGCCCTGATGATAACATCCGCTCTCCCTCATCAACCATGAGAAAACTTTTGGGGGTAATGGGTATGTGCAGTGTTGTCATTGTGGGGACAGCATCATGGGTGTATACATATGTCCAAAAATATCAAACTGTACGCTTTAAATGTGTACCACTCACTGTGGGTGAATGGTGAATTCTACGCCACGCTAAAAAAACAAAATCTTGTTCATTCATCCAAAGGCCCAGCTCTTCCGTGAAGTCTGACTCCCAGAAGGAATGTCTCCCTTCACTGGATTTGCACAGAACTTCTCAGGTCTGAGTCATTCATAGCACTCAGCAAACACTTCCTTATTAGTGCTGTACATGTTCAATCTCCACCATCACGGTAAATTCCTAGGGGGCAGAAACCATGCCATGATTCAAATAGTAATCATAGCGTCTACTTTTGCCCCCCTGGAGTCCACCCTCCAGACAGCAGCCAAGGTGATCCTTTTAATTCCTACATCAGATCCTGGCAGTCCTCGGCTTAAAATCCTCCCCTGGCCCCCACCCCGCTTCCTTCAGAGTCAAAGCCTCTGCAGGATTCGGTGTCCTGGTCCCTCTCTGACCTCAGCTTCTACACTCGCTCCCTACTCAGCCTGCACCAGGCATGAAAGCCTTCTGGCTGTTCCGTGAACACACCAGGAATGCTCACTCCGAGCTCAGTGACTTTCTACCTGCTGTTCCTCCACACAGAAAACATTCACCTGCAGATATCTGCCTGACCATCTCTTACCACCTTCAAGGTCTCAAGTATCACCTTTTTTTGGTCTGTTTGGTTTTTTTGAGACGGAGTTTCGTTCTTGTTGCCCAGGCTGGAGTGCAATGGCGGGATCTCAGCTCATCGCAACCTCTGCCTCGCAGGTTCAAGTGATTCTCCTGCCTCAGCCTCCCGAGTAGCTGGGATTACAGGCATGCGCTGTCATGCCTGGATAATTTTGTATTTTTAGTAGAGATGGGGTTTCTCCATGTTGGTCAGGCTGGTCTTGAACTCCCGACCCCAGGTGTCCGCCCACCTCAGCCCCCAAAGTGTTGGGATTACAGGTGTGAGCCACCGTGCCTGGCTCAAGTATCACCTTTGAAATGAGGCCTTCCTGGATCATCTAATGACAACTGCAAACTAGCAGCAACACTCCGTAACCACCCTCCTCTGCTTTGACTCTCCCCACACGTGGCTACCTTCTAACTAGATTCCATCCATTATCTGTCTCCCTCTGCAAATCTGACCTAGACGAGAGCAGGGACATTCATCTATGTTGTTCACAGCAAATGGGTCATGCCTAGAACAGTGGCTGCAGTCCAGTAGGCACGCAGAAGCAATGTGTCCAATGAATCAATGACTCACAAATCCATTTTCAGTGAACGAGGGTCCCACATTGATTAGCTTCATCTTTCTCATGATTTTTTTTTTCTTTTTTTGAGAGTGAGTTTTGCTCTATCGCCCAGGCTGGAGTGCAGTGGTGGCACGATCTCGGCTCACTGCAACCTCCACCTCCGGGGTTCAAGCAGTTCTCCTGTCTTAGACTCCTGCGTAGCTGGGACTACAGGTGCCCACCACCACGCCCGGCTAATTTTTGTATCTTTAGTAGAGACAGGGTTTCACCATGTTGGCCAGACTGGTCTGGAACTCCTGACCTCAAGTGATCCACCCGCCTCGGCCTCTCAAAGTGCTGGGATTACAGAAGTGAGCCAGCGCGCCCAGCCGCCACTGCTTTTTATAAAAAATAACTCAAGATGATGATGAACAGCCCTGAGACAGAGCCGGAGACTGAAGGTACAATGCAGACGATCTTTCACCCAATTCTTAACTGCTGGTGAGTTTTCAAAATTCTTTTTGCCTTTCTAATTTTTTTTTTGAGATAGGGTCTCAGTGTGTTGCCCAGGCTGAAGTGCAGTGGTGTGATCACAGCTCACTGCAGCCTCACGTTCCTGGGCCCAGATGATCCTCCCACCTCAGTCTCCCACATAGCTGGGACTAAGCTGCACACCACCATGCCTAGCTAATTTTTGTATTTTTTGTAGAGATGGGTTTGTGCCATGTTGCCCAGGCTGGAGATGGTAATTTTGATGCTCAGGGGACATTAGGAAATATCTGGAAACATTTTTGGTTGTTACAACTAGGAGAGGGCTCCTGACATCCAGTGAGCAGAGGCCAGAGATGCTGCTAAATGCCTTCCAGTGTGCAGAGCACCACCCCCCAGCCCAGCACCCAAAGAAAGAACCATTGGCCAGGCGCCATGACTCACGCCTGTGATCCCAGCACTTTGGGAGGCCGAGGCTGGCGGATCACCTGAGGTCAGGAGTTCGAGACCACCCTGGCCAAGATGGTGAGATCCCATCTCTACTAAAAATATATATATACAAAAATTATCTGGGCATGGTGGTGGGTGCCTGTCGTCCCAGCCACAGCCACTTGGGAGGCTGAGGCAGGAGAATCGCTTGAACCTGAAAGGCGGAAGTTGCAGTGAGCCAAGATAGCGCCACTGCACTCCATCCGGGGTGTCCATTTAATTTTCCTCTCCAAAAAAAAAAAAAAAAAAACACAAATCATCCAGTCCTAGATGTCAGTGGGATCAAGGCTGAAACCCTGGCCTCACCTGCTCTCATTAGAGGGGCATCTCGCTGCAGGACAACAAGGCGGTGTTCTCAATCCAGAAGCTAATGCTGGCTCTCCTCTACCTCAGTTTCCCTTAGTGTGGAGGCATTGAACTCTAAACAGCGCGCTCTCTTACTATTTTGACTCTTCCGTTGTAGCTGACGATGGCATTAGAAGTAGGGGGTGTGTATGGCCATGTCAAGGTGGACACAGTGTCCCTGGTTATGACAACCCCACAGGCTGGTGGAATTCGGATCCCGACCACCTGGCCCAGCCTCCAACTCCCCTGCTCTCTGGCTACACAGGCCATTGCCCTTCCTGGTGACAGAGGCACTGCTAACAGTGTCACCAGCTATTTACAGAGTGTGGTGGAAGAGGCTGACGCAGCCCCGAGGTCCCGACCACGTGAATCCGGGGGTCTGGTTCATGGCTCATGAGGCTGCTCACAGAGTCTGTCATTTGCATCTCTGCCTGTTGGCCAGGGCTTGAGAGGGGACAGCTGAGGTGGCTTTTTACTATGAAATCACTTCAAGCCTCTGGCCAGATTTCACATCATGGAACTTTGCAGTTTCCTTCTTGGAGAAGCAAAACCAGCACCAAGATAAGGCAGTCATCTTAAAGATATAATTTGGTACAATTATAGAGAAGACCAAAGCCTCTTTGTCCCCTCCAAACCGCATTTATGTAGCTCAGACCTCGTGCCAGACCGTGCCGGGAGGATGGGTTTGGTGCAGGAAGTCATGAAGGCTTTGGTGGGAGACGCCCAAGGCTGATAGACCCTTAGAGGCTAAGGACCTGAGCTGTACACTCTTGTTTTCACTCATAAAAATCAGAAATAACGACACAGCCTTAAGGAGAGGATAAAAAATCCATCTGAACTTGGGTGTCTGTATTCACAACTAACAACTCCAAGGCCTACCTACGAGGTCCAGAACTTAACCACCATCTGTGGACATCCCGTTTGCCTATTTGGGGACTGAAGGGTTAATCATGGGCTATGTGGCCATACTTCTTACCCCTCTTCTTCCATAGCGATCTTTAGTGAAAAGGTCTGAACTGAAGACTCACTGAACTGAGCAAAGCTCACCAGACCAGCTTTAAATAAAGCAGGATGGTGGCGGGAGGGGCAAGAAGCCTTTCTCCAGGAACTGGACCACACGGCTCTGTCAGTTCGTCAGTAACTGTCACTCCTGAGAAGTCAGTGGCAGCCACCGATGACACACCCACGAAGTCACAGAACCAGCCAACCGTTCTCACTTCAGACTCCCACCTCGTTAATCATGACCCGGGTGTCTGCAGAGCAGTGGGGAGTTCTGGAGCTGACCACAGGACGGGCCACGATCAGACATCTTCCCCAGCGTGTGCCACGTGATCCCTCCACCGAACAAAGCTGACCTCTTTACGGGTTGCCACCTTCTTACCGGCTTCTCAGAGGACGTTCGCGGTAGGGAGAGCTGGCTGAACGTCTTGAGCATCAGAGCAAAGGCTGAGGCTGTTTTAAATGATCCTTCCAGAGGTTTCTACACCACCTCAACCACAACAGGCCTGAGTTAGAATGTGAAAGAGGCAGAGGACGTGAGTCAACAGAGCCCCTCTGCCTGCTGCCTCTCGTCATTCCAACACACAGGAGCCTAGAATTCACGGAGCACAGCTGTCCTTCTCTGCTACACTGTTAAACTGATCTATCCTCACATTTTAAAAGACAGGCTCTGACTATCTTTAACCAACCCTGTAAGACACAGATCTGAATCAATCAATTCTTGTACACTGTCTACTTATGTAAGTTAATTCTACAGGAAACTTAAAACAATAGCAACTACAACACCAAACCTCCAATGTGATCATCTTGTGACGAATATGAGCAGACTCAGCGGAAGAGAGTGAAAAGCAAAAGAAAAAAGTTTACAAATGCATTCAGAGCATCAAGAGAGCCATTTCTCTCTCTCTCCCCCTCTCTCTCTCTCTCACACACACACACACACACACACACGATTTGTACGTCTCTTTGGGAAGAAACCACTAAGACAGCCCTGGCTGTGGGGTTGGGGCAAGCCAGGAAGACGGGCTCAGGAATTGAGATTCCCAAAAATGGGAAGAATACTCTCTCCATCTCCCCACCCGCCTCTATGAGTTTTCCTCGAATCGACTCTGAAAAGGTTGACTATAGAAATGTTCATAAAGTGATTTCTGTGGTCCAGCAAAGGATTAAAATGTCAAAACTGTGCTCCAGCTATTTCCTAGGTAACTTTAAACTGGAAGTAGGTGAGCCAGGCACGGTGGCTCATGCCAATAATCCCAGCACTTTGGGAAACCAAGGTTGGTGGATCTCTTCAGGTTATGAGTTCGAGACCAACCTGGCCAACATTGTGAAAACCTGTCTCTACTAAAAATACAAAAATTAGCTGGACGTGGTGGTGCACGCCTGTAGTCCCAGCTACTCAGGCGGCTGAGGCAGGAGAATTGCTTGAGCCTGGGAGGCGGAGGTTGCAGTGAGCTAAGATCGCGCCATTGCACTCCGGGGTCTGAGTGATGGAATGAGACTCTGTCTCAAAAAAGAAAACAAATAAACAAAAATACTGGAGGTAGGAATGGGAGAATAAGAACACAGAAAATGTTTTAAATCCATTTTAATTTTGGTTTTAGCTACAGGTTCCAATACAATTTGAGAATATTTGAGAAACACGGTAGGGATGGGACTTGGACCTTCCTACTGCAGACGACGAGAAGAAATGAAAGATTCAGGGTACATCTCTCCCATGTACATACCCACATTCGAAAACTTTCAAAAACGATTTTTTCATGTAGTGCTTTCCAACACAAACACTAACAGGCAGGTTTTTGCGTAATCTATTCATTCAATATATCCACTCATTCACCTCTTCACTCACTAATTTCATTCATTTATAAAACACTTATAAGTGTCTAATTGTGCCAGGTCCTTTTGTAGGTGCCAGAAACAAACATGGTCCCACCCTTTGTGGCGTATTATAAAACGAGCTCTAATCCAAGGCTCCAAACAGAAAAGTCTCTTGTCTTCATCTGGAGCCGACAGAGGAATCAAGACCAGACAGAGGCCTGGACCTGAATTCCGAAGACCTGGGTTTTAGGCCAACCTTTGCCTTTTCTAGTTTCACAGCCGTGGCCAAATCATTCGATCTTCTTCAGCCTTAGTTTCCTCATCAGTAAGACGGGGATAAGACTTATCCCTGGTGTTGATGTCAAGGTTAAATGGAATCACAGCCGTCAAAGCACCTTGTGAAGAGCTCTATAAACGGAACATGTTATTATTACAAATGTGGAGTTTCCCTGTGTTTAACTCATGAAAAGGCATAGCCGGGGAGAAGTCACACACTCCTCATTCAATCCACTTCCCAGTTGCCACTAGGGAGCTCAAGCCCACGTATCAACAGGGATGACAGAAAAACGGGACCAAACGGGCCACCCAGGTAAGCCTTTGTTTGGCTCCAGAGAAAGGCAAAGATCAAAGTGTCAAGCCCAGCTGCATGTCCAGCTCATTTTCCAGACCCTGTATGCAGACAGGGAATTGCACTTAGCTAAGTTTATCCCAATGCATAAAGCCAGAGCGGCGCAGTGTCTTCCTGGGTCTACAGTAAGATCCATGTCATGTGTGCTCTGTCCCACGCTTGTTACATGTGAAATGTCAGTTCCTTGCCCTGCTCCCCTCACTGCTGTGGTGACCAGGAAGAGGAGTGGAATATTCCAGAAGGACAAACCAACAGAGTCCCGCATCATTTGAACTTCCACTATCAGCCTACTTATAAGCCAAGGAAAGAGAATCACTAAATGCTTTGGAGGCAGATGCCCATGAAGGCCTCACACGCATATACACTGAGATCTTGAAATCGCCTCAAAGCAGCGGAGCAAAGACAAGAGATGTCCCCTCTGGGGCAGGTCTGGTGGCCCCTCCTGCACAAGCTGTGGTCAGTTGTCCCCAGAGACATACCTGGGATCCTGGAGCAGGACCTGAGTGCTCCATGACCAGCAACATGGAAAGGACGCCCCCCACCAGGGGACGCCTGGCTAGAAAAACGCCCGGATGCAGCTTGACGGGGTCTTTGATGGCCCCAGGTCACATACACAAGTCTACCCACGGTCAAAGATCAGCTGTGGGGAAGCGTTCCTGCTCAGGAGACAGCAGCCCAGAGACTACAAGGACGCCTTGCACTGGGATGAGAATGCAATCCACACATTCTACAGGACTGGCAAAATGTTCCATGCTCAAGACATAAGGCAGCCTTCAGAAAAAGTCAAAGGGTTTCATGGTGGTCCGTGAAGCTACATAAGGACCTACCGCTTGGTGAGCCCTTAGCTATCCAGAGGCGGCTGAGCTGGCACAGGTAGAAAAGTCATCAGGTCTCCTTCAGAAAGAAGGGGAATCTGATCTGGCAAGATCTGTGTCTTCCTGTGGCCACCGCCCAGATGAATGACTCTGCTATGCCCAGAAGGTCCTCGGCAACCTGCGCGCACCTCTGAACAAGCTAAGCTGCCCCAGACTCAGGTGGGGCCACCAACCCGGCAACTCCAGCAGTCTTCGTAACTGCTGGTTCAATCAGACTATATCCTTAGCTAAGTACAAGTACTTAGGCAAAAAAAAAAAAAAAAAAAACCAACTAAAACAAAAAACACTGCACTTTTTGTACGCCCAGTGATATGGTCAACAGGTTACAACCAGATTTTTAAAAACTGTTCTAAGACAAAGCCTTTGGGAGTATAATTCGGGTAAATGGGTTTTAGGTGCAATTCCCCACTGATTTTTCACAAAAACTTGTTCTCAAAGGATTGGACCATTGTGTTCTTTGTGCTTCGAATAAAGATCTGGTGTTTAGAAGCTGAAAATACAGCTCAGCTGTAGACAGTGGCCTAATTAATACCAGATCTTTCCACATTATTATTTACAAGGAGAGTTTTAGGTGCTTTTTCTGCAAATAGTATAACCTGATTTATGTTAACTACGCCTGGCCATTTTTCTTAGAACCTAATTCATTAAGCCTGTATTACTGAGGCATTATGAGAAAACCTTTAAACCTGAGGCACTTAATACCAGGGAGAGTTTTGCTGGTTTTTTGAGGTTTATTTCTCTTAAGCAAATCAACATTAATGAGTACTGTGTGTTTCATAGGTTTAGAGCTGTGGTAAAACAGGATTATTCAAGTGTGTCTTCTAAAAACACTGCAGTCCTTTAGTAAAACAACCTGTTAATGTTATTATTTGAATTATTCCCAGCCATTACCATCAACTAAAAACATGCTGTAACAGCTTCTGGAATCTTTTATCACAATATCAGGTACATTTATAAATGTCTTAAAACTTTAAAGGAAGGGGAAAGAAGACATACCTTTATGATTTTATTCAATTATCAATGTGAATCTATTTACAATCAAAGAAATTTACTTTTTAAAAAAAACAACACATGGAGTTTTAAAAGACATGTCTATACATTCCTTGCAGCAACTTCATTCATTCATTCATTCAACAGAGTATTTATTGAGCACCTATTATACCCAGCTCTGTGATAGAGCCGTGGACAAAACAAGGTCTCTGCTCTCAAGGAGGGCTCTTCTGGAGCAAAACGAGCAAACAAGCAAATACAGGTCAGTCACATGGGACCTATGGAGAACAGTAAGGCAGGGTGTGGGAAAAGGGACTTTGCATATTGGAGTGAGGGGCTTGTCCATAGCAGGCTCAGATCTGGGCGCTCTATTCAGGGACACGAGCACAGACTGGAAGGCAGTGAGGCAGTGAGCCACAGCAGGCATCGTGGGGAAGTGACCCAGGCAGGGGAGCAGGTAGGCATGCAGGATGGGGCGGGGGCAAGTTGGCATCACTGGGAAAGCAAGAGGCAAGAGTGGCTGGAGTGGGTGAATGAGGAGGGGAGACGGCTGGAAACGAGGTCAGCGAGACCACCATGAACTGAACGTTCTGTTCCCTCCCAGAACTCATATATTAAAACCTCATCCCCAATGCGACAGTTGGAGATAAAGCCTTTGGAAGGTGATTAGGTCTTGAGGGGGGAGCCATTAGGAATGAAATTAGTGCTCTTATGAAAGGGAACTTGGCCAGGTGCAGTGGCTCACACCTATAATCCCAGCACTTTGGGAGGCTGAAGCAGGCAGATCACCTGAGGCCAGCAGTTCAAGACCAGCCTGGCCAACGTGGAGAAACCCTGTCTCTACTAAAAATACAAAATTAGCTGTGTGTTAATTCCAGCTACTCGGGAGGCTGAGACAGGAGAATCACTTGAACCCAGGTGGTGGAGGTTGCCGTAAGCCGAGATTGTGCCATCGCACTCCAGCCTGGGCAACAAGAGCGAAACTCCATCTCCAAAAAAAAAAAAAAAAGAAAGAAAAGAAAGGGAACCCCAGAGAGCTTCGTCACCCCTTCCGCTGTGTGAAAACACAGTCATGCGCCATCTGTGAACGAGAGGGCCCTCCTCAGACACTAAAGTTGCTGGTGCCTGGATCTTAGGCTTCGCAGTCTCCAGAACTATAAGAAATAAATACATCTCTGTGGTTTATAAGCCACCCAGCCTGAGCAGATGAACACGAAGAGTCTCAAGCTCAGGGCCAAGGTCCAGGCTAGGATATGATTTTGCAGATCAGTAACATACGGATGGCATTGGAAGTTATGGGACCGAGAGGGAGGACTGAGAGGGGCAGTGCAGGTAGAGCAAAGGTCCGATGAATGAACGTTCCAGGATTTACTTAGAGCAGATGGGAGGAGACCAGCACAAGATGCTGAGAAGGAACAGGCAGTGAGCTAAGAGGAGAAACCAAAAAGCATTCAGAAAACAGGCAAAGAAAGACCTCCAGGATGGAGGGACGAGCTGCGGGTGCATGCCGCAGCAGGTCAGGTAAGGTGGGGACTGAGAACTGACACGTTACGCTACTTACGGTATAGAGGTAGATTCTTTTTTCTTTTCTTTTTTTTTTGTTTTTGAGATGGAATCTTGCTCTGTCACCCAGGCTGGAGTGCAATGGCACGATCTCGGCTCACTGCAACTTCCACCTACCGGGTTCAAGTGATTCTCCTGCCTCAGCCTCCTGAAGAGCTGGGACTACAGGCGCCTGCCACTGAGCCCGGCTAATTTTTCTGTAATTTTTTGTAGAGACAGGGTTTCATCACCTTCGCCAGGCTGTTCTTGAACTCCTGACCTCATGATCCACCTGCCTCGGTCTTCCAAAGTGCCGGGATTAAAGGCATGAGCCACTGTTTCCAGACAGAAGGTAAATTCTTTAACCTCTCTGATTCTCAGTTTCCTGGCCCATAACGTGGGGATAATGGTACCTGCCTTAGGGCTTAAGCAAATTAAAATATGTAAAACACTCAGAGCAGTGATTGGCACATAATAGGTGGTCAACAAATACTTGAGGAATGAATGAACATGTTATAATGATCAGATCACAATTATTATGTATTTCAAATGTTACTGAGTACTGATTTTCACCAATGACCTTTCTAAGAGCTTGAGGCTGAGTGGTGACAGCCAAGGATGAACACAGTGGGTTCAGGAGAGGATAGAGGTGAGGAGCTGGGAACGAGAGTATAAACACAGATTTTTAAAATAAGTTTGCTGCAAAGACAGAAATGGAACAGGCCAGGTGTAGTGGCTAACGCCTGCTATCCCTTTAGGGGAAGGCAGGAGGATTGCCTGAGCCCAGGAGTTCAAGACCAGCCTGGACAGTGTAGCAAGCCCACATCTCTGCAAAACAATTGAACACTTAACTGGGTGCGGTAGCATGCACCTGTAATACCAGCCACTGCGGAGGCTGACAAGGGAGGACTGCTGGAGCCCAGGAGTTCAAGGCTACAGTGAGCTATGGTTGTGCCACTGCACTCCAGCCTGGGTGACAGGGAAAGACCCTGTCCCTAAAAAGAAAGAAAGAAAAGAAATGGAAAAGTAGTGAATGAGATACATGAGGTTAAGAGAGCTTTTGCTTTTTGAGAGTTATAATACCATTTTTGTACTCTAAATGGAGTGATTCAATCAAGAGAGAAGAATAACGACACAGAAAGAGAACGCCCTGCCAGAGGGTGCTCCGGCCCACTTGAAGTCAATGGTCACTAACTGAAAACAGGCGCACGGCTCTGTGTTTTGATCCACCCAGGTTCCGCGGGGCATAGACAGGTGCAGGGGAGGGGTGGCTGGATTTGACCACGGCTGCAGTTTTTCAAGGAGAGTGGGATGAAGAGAGAGACAGGTAAGGACGTTCATGTTATAAGGAGGTAAAACAGGGTAATGATTAGTTAACCAAGGACTCCAAACGAGATAATGAGAGACGTGAAGACGTGAGGCAGGTGAGAAAGGAGAAGAGATGACAGGATGGATGGAGTTTGCACCTCAGTGAGGGGGAACAGCTTTTTCCAGTCAAGGTTTTAGGAGGGAAGAGAGAGGTGACGGTCAAAGGATGGGACCCTTGAAATGACACTGCGGCGCTGGAGTAGTGACATCGACCACGTTACCAGTCATCACAGTCAGTAACAAGGCCCCGGGTACAGTTACAGAAACGGGTGTCACTGGAGACAAGGAGATTGGGGGATAGGCGCGACAGTTCACACCTGTAATCCCAGCATTTTGGGAGGTCAAGGCAGGTGGATCACAAGGTCAGGAGTTCAAGACCAGCTTGGCCAAGATGGTGAAACTCCATCTCTACTAAAAATATAAAAATTAGCCGGGCATGGTGGCAGGTGCCTGTAATCCCAGCTACTCGGGAGGCTGAGGCAAGGAATTCCTTGAACCTGGGAGGCAGAAATTGCAGTGGGCCAAGATTGCACCACTGCACTCCAGCCTGGGTGACAGAGCACAACTCCGAGAAAGAAAGAAAGAGGGCGGGAGGGGGGAAGGAAGGGCGGGAGGGAGGGAGGAAGGGAGGGAGGGAGAAAGGAGACAGAGAAAGGAAAGAAAAGGAGATCAAGGACCTGAGAAGCCAGCGTACTGGAAGGACTGTCTACAAGAACACTGAACTCGCAGGCGTTACTGTCTGACAGGTAGGGTTGGTGTACCGAAGGTACTTCAGGAGCCCAAATCCACAAGGGACAAGGTGGCATGGACCAGAGGTGGACAGATGACTGCCACAATCACCTGGTGGCATGAGATGCAAAGCCAGGGTCTCCAAGGGAAGGAAAGGCTAATGGCGGGGGAGCAGTGATGAGGGGTTAGCAGCAAACGCTGCGGTTCAGGCGTGGGGACAAGGCAGATGTGGCTTGAGACTTTGGGGAGCAGTTACGAACATAAGGTGGAAGGACTGCATTCGTCTGTTCTTGCATTGCTATAACGACATACCTGAGGCCGGGCGCAGTGGCTCACGCCTGTAATCCCAGCACTTTGGGAGGCCAAGGCGGGTGGATCACCTGAGGTCAGGAGATGGAGACCAGCCTGGCCAACATGGTGGTTGGCCTAAAAATACAAAAATACAAAAATTAGCTGGGCCATGGTGGCACATGCCTGTAATCCCAGCTATTCAGGAGACTGAGGCAGGAGAATCGCTTGAACCCGGGAAGCAGAGGTTACAGTGAGCCAAGATCGTACCACTGCCCTCCAGCCTGGGCAACGACAGAGTAAGACTCTGTCTAAAAATAAAAATTAGGCCAGGCACGGTGGCTCAAGCCTGTAATCCCAGCACTTTGGGAGGCCGAGGTGGGTGGATCACGAGGTCAAGAGATCCAGACCATCCTGGTCAACATGGTGAAACCCCGTCTCTACTAAAAATATACAAAAAAATCAGCTGGGCATGGTGGTGCGTGCCTGTAATCCCAGTTACTCAGGAGGCTGAGGCAGGAGAATTGCCTGAACCCAGGAGGCGGAGGTTGCGGTGAGCCAGGATCGCACCATTGCACTCCAGCCTGGGTAACAAGAGTGAAACTCTGTCTCTAAATAAATAAATAAATAAATAAAAATTTAAAAATACCCGAGACTGGGTAATCTATAAGAAGAGAAGGTTTCACTGGCTCCGGGCTCCGCCGGCTGCCCAGGAAGCATGGCGGCACCTGCCTCTGGGAAGGCTTCAGGGAGCTTCCAGTCATGGCAGAAGGCAAATTGGGAGCAGGCAGTTTACACGGCGACAGCAGGAGCAAGACAGAGCAAGGAAGGAGGCGCCACACTCTGTCAACAACCAGATCTCAAAGAACCCACAGCACCGAGGGGAACGGTGCTTAACCATTCATGAGACAGCACGCCCATGGCCCAGGTCCCGCCTCCAGCACTGGGGACACAACTGAACCCGAGATTTGGGCAGGGACACAGACCCTGACCAGCGCCAGGACCTTCAGAAAAGGCGCGGAGGGTGTAGGGCTGTTGCTGCTAACTTCGTGCTGTGTGTTCCCATGGAAAGGTGCTGTGAGGCGCGGATTTCCCGGGTCCCTGGCTTCCCACGAGGAGAGGCATAAACACGTGTGAGGCTCGTGGTCTCAGTTCTGATGTCTCCTCGAGCTGTGGATGAGGCTATGAAGTTGCAGAAGGACGGAGGGGATGAGGTTTCTACCAGGAGTGGCCTCTGGGGCGCCACCTTCACTCCAGCTGATGATGGGGCAGAGGTGGGGTGAGGGCTGTGGGCTCTCGGGTACCCTCTTCATTATGAAAACTACAACACCAAGGTAATTAGCTTGAACATCTCCCTTGCGCCTATGGCCCAAAGGTGCCATTCAAATAGAAGTCAGTGGTCACAAGGTTGACTGAGCAGGAGAAGAAAACATACTCTCGCCGCTGGGGAAAGGCTCAGAGCATGAAAGCGGTGCCACCTCCGTGTGTGAAGACGCAGTGGAACCTGCCATCTCCTCCAGAATTCGTCAGAGTGTGCATGCGGAGGCACCGGGTGGGGCCGGGGCGGAGAAGGGTGGAGGGAATTAACTCAAGCTGGGGGGCAGAATGAAGGAAGCAGTACCACCTGCTTTTCCAGGAATCAACATAGATCAGTCCGAAAAATACAACTGTGAGCTAAAAAGTCAGGTTGTCAAAGGATCCATCCAGTATGATGGCACTCACAGAACACATGGCCCGGGTATGCAGTCTGTCTGTATGCTAAACTTTCTCACACACTGGTAAAGATTATCTGTGCGTCTAAGCGGAGTCTAGGGCTGCCTGGCAGAAGGCCAGCATGCAGCAGAAGAACTGGGAAACCTCAGAGAAGTGGCGGCGCCCAAGAGTGTGGCAATTACTGAAGCGGAAAAGGACTCAAGGACTCGGGGATCATCCACACAGCCCAGGGAAGCTCATTCTCCACATTCCTGTAAAGGATACATTTCTGTGAACTGTTTTTAAAGGGGAAGAAGACTCTTTTTCCCCCCCAAACAAAATCTTACACAAAAATCCAATGAATGAATGAATGAATGAGATGGAAGAAAAAGAGAGAAGGAAGGAGAGAGGGAGGGGGAAGGAGACAGAGAAACGGAGAGAAAAAAGGAAATAAGAAAGAAAGATATCAGGGAGGGAAAAGGAGGGAGGGAAGGAAAAATATCACAGTAGTTCTAGTGAGAGCAGCGCAAGGCCAGAGCCCCAGCTGCACCCCAAGAGAGCCCAGAGTTTCCGCCAAGGAAGCTCTCGGTCCTCCCCGAATTGCGGCACGGAGGCCGGGATGCGGATGAGGTATTCCGAATTGTATTATTTCTTAACACTGTCACCTTCGTCAGTTATGACAGCAGAACAAAGGTTTTCTTGTTTGTTTTCCGTCTTTCACCACATAAATCAAAACGATACCTCTGCCGATCCTTCTCCTTTACAGGTGGAAGGCTGCAGCTTCATGACTTAGAAGTCAACATCTCATGCCCAGATGTACCTATTTTACTTGAGATTCTTCCGGACTGTCAAAAACGTCAAGCACTGACAAGAATAATCAACTGGGTTTCACGGCTGGCACGAAAGAAGTCGTTATCCATCACGAGACGAAAATTTGCGTTTAAATGTCAGTTACCAAGATGACTCCTACCTGTAACCCACTGCTAAAAATGTAAGAGCTAAAGTCTAGAATTCAGCATGAACTTTATGCAAATTCTATATTCATCTTCACACCAGCCTTCATTACGCTCATGTGAACGCAGACCGGAGTGCAGAGAGGGTAATAATCACCCTGGCAGAGCAGAGGCAGAATGGAGATTATTTCTCATAAAGAAATAAATTGGGATTGGAAAAAAAAATAGATTGTATGGAACTTTTTAATGTTTTAAACTGTTTTTATGTATCAAAGGCAGTAGCCGGCCCTCATCGTAAATCTCCAATGATCCTCATGTAAATGCATTAACCGGCTTCTTCCAACACGTAACTAATACACTCCACAGACCAAAGAAAGTTATTTTTCAGATTCAACTATATACAAACTTAAGAATGAAGACAGATACCGGAAATACTTATATTTATGGTTCTCTCTTTTCAAAATAAACTTTAATCAAATTCTTATTTTTATTTATTTGTTTTATTTATTTATTTATTTATTTATGAGACGGAGTCTTGCTCTGTCACCAGGCTGGAGCTCAGTGGTGCAATCTCAGCTCACTATGACCTTTGCCTCCTGGGTTCAAGCGATTCTCCTGCCTCTCAGCCTCCCGAGTAGCTGGGACTCCTGGTGCACGCCACCATGCCTGGCTAATTTTTTGTGTTTTTTTAGTAGAGACGGGGTTTCACCATGTTGACCAGGATGGTCTCCGTCTCCTGACCTCATGATCCGCCCTCCTCGGCCTCCCAAAGTGCTGGGATTACAGGCGTGAGCCATCGCACCGGCCTAATCTAAATTCTTAATCTCTGACTCTTCTCCAAATCCTGTGTCAGGCTGATGCCTCTGTCCTCCCTCCCTCCCTCTCTTCTCACCAAGGCCTCGTTCACCTACATCATCACCTCCCAGGGCTCTGCAGCACTGAGTTCTAACCCCGGTAAACCGGGCTGGATTGCTGAGAAATTGCAGTGCGGTCCCTTTACCAGCCTCCAGTCCCAGGTCTTCGGGAAAATAGGATAAAAGCAAAAACAAAAACCAGAATTGACTTCAGAAGTAAGGCAGGGAGCAAAGTGACTCAAGACCACAGACAGGAGCCACTATGGCTGTCGGTCCTGTTCTCTCCTCGTGCACACCACGCTCGTGAGGCGCTTTAGACAGCGCAGCAACATACTTTTTGCAAAAGCAAATTTATATAAAAACACTGAAGACTGTCTCTGCACTTTTCTTTCTACATTCCTACATGGAGAAAACCACGTGACTCACTTTTTCAACTTGGTGCAACGGTTGCTCATCTTGAAATAAAAACCCACTGAAGGCAGGAAGCCATTTACTTGGTGAAATGTGTGAAAAGTTGGTCGGGGTGCATTCTACCACTAACGCACAATCTGTATTTAACATCTCCATTCATCAGGGGCTCGGAATTAAATGCCTACGGCCAAAGACTAACAAGGTTTGCGGACATTTTGTAGGTAGTCACCGGGTACGGTTTCCCAAGCACAATTTCTGATTTACCATTCAAGAGGAAACGAAGGATTGCTTTCAACGTGGTTTGTAGTCTGAGAATTTGAAAATCCAGAACTGAAGTGAAAAGAAAATCAATATGTGATAAAATGTCACGCTATCCCTTAAGAGGGAGGGAGATGGGCATAGATGGTGCCACAGGGACCAAGTGACAGGAGACTCAGGAGCTTAGGCAGGCCCTGCCCCGCACAGCCGCGCACCTCCCTCTGAGCTCTGCCCCAACCGGTGGCCCTCCCTACCCGCCAGCCTGCTCAGGAAGTGAGACGCAAATCATTCAGATGCTTTAAAAAAGATGAAGGAACTTTTCAGTGCAGAGAACATGGTCCCCTGTGTTGAACCGAGTTGATAAACCAGCTTTTGTTTCCCTATGAGTCTCTCTAGGAGCCCAGAGACTGCACCTTCTCTGAAGACTGCACCACGCTGAGCCCAGTGGCTCACTCCTATAATCCAGCACTTTGGGAGGCCAAGGTGGGAGGATCACTTGAGCCCAGGAGTTTGAAACCAGCCTAGGCAACATAGTGAGATTTTGTCTCTACAAAAAATTTTTAAAAATTAGCAGAGAGTGGTGGTGTGTGCCTGTAGTCACAGCTACTCTGGAGGCTAAAATGGGGGGATTGCTTGAACTGGGAAGTTGAGGTTATGGTGAGCCATGACCGTGCCACTGCACACTAGCCTAGGTGACAAAGCAAGAAATAAGTGTCACTAATGGGCCAGGCATGATGGCCCAGCATTTTGGGAGGCCAAGATGGGTGGATCACGAGGTCAGGAGATCAAGACCAGCCTGGCCAACATGGTGAAACCCTGTCTCTACTAAAAATACAAAAATTGGCTGGGCGTGGTGGTGCATGCCTGTAATCCCAGCTACTCAGGAGGCTGAGGTGGGAGAATTGCTTGAAACCGGGAGACAGAGGTTGCAGTGAGCTGAGATCATGCCACTGTACTTCAGTGGTCCAGCCTGGGCAAATGAGCAAGACTCAGAGGGGAAGAGAGGGGAGGCTGGGAGGATGGACTCTAACTACAGACGTGAAAAATATAAATAAGATGATGGTGGTCAATTCCGTCTCCTAAATATGCCTCACATCCGCTTTCTGCATCCACTGATGTCCCTGCCATCATTGCTCCCCTGGATGACAACAGTACACTTCCCTGTTCCATCCCTTAGATCTCGGCTGAAACATTACACCCTCGGAGAAGCTTCCCTGCCTCCAGACTGAGCCTGGTTCCACACTAAGCCTGTCTATCCAAAACCCCTGCACGTTGCTTTTGCTCCCCATATCACAAGTGCTGCTGTACAATTCATCAGGTAATGAGTTGCTGAATCTTGACAGAGCGTAAACGTGAATTTCTGTGCAACTGTAACAGCTACTTTGGTATGGGTTACATGGAATTCTCCAAAATGAACCAATCTTCTTATATTTAAAAAAAAAAAGGTGAAAATACACATTCATGATTTTGTAAATATACTAAAAGCTCATTTAAAAGGTGAATTTTATGGTATATGAATGACATCTCAATAATAAAATGGTAGTTACTTCCCCATCCCAAATCCAAATCACATTTTAGTACCTATTTTATGATAATATCCATATTTTACCCACAGGAGTCTATAATCTCAGAAACTTGTTTTCCATAATGAGTTTTGGGCTATTGACACTTGAAAACTAACGGAGTCCAGTGACGTACATGAGCGGGGCTGCTCACGGAGTGTGCGAAGTGGGCGCTAGTGAAATCTCGTGCTAACGCGGTATCAGTCATTTCTGTACAGAATAATAGACCAACATGGCTGCCCTAGCTGAAGAAACTTTCTCCATTGAGTCAACGGCAAGGGCCACAAGTACACCCTAAAAGCACAACTCTACCTGATGAAGCATCCATTTCTCGCCACTGCAGTCAACTTCTAGTACCACTTCAATATCCCACAAGGCCCTCTGTGGTCTGGGATACAGAATCACTGAAGCCTTTAACCTGCTAGGGTCCCGGTAAGCTTTGGGTGTGCTCAGCGTGCCTGTCCTCAGCCAGCTACTTTGGAAATGGCGAATGTGCAGGGAGGCGTCCGAGGGCGCTCCAGCTCCTCCAGAAGGCCTCTGCGCTTTGGGTCAGAGGTTGTAACAGACTGCTCCATGCCAGCAGGTGACTGAGGCAGAAAGGATTCGCAGCTAAGTTTTTAGAAACTCTCTTTTAGAGCTATGTCTGAGAATATGGTGCTTACACTTAGTTGTGCTTAACCACCACACAGAAACGTCTACGTGTTCTCACTCACCTGTGCGGATCATTTGGTAACTCACGACAGTGAATCGGATGTATACATAAGCACAAACCAGCATTCAACAGGAACTAACATCTAGATCAGGGGCTGGCAAACTTTTGCTATAAAGAGCCATTAAAAATTTTTGGCTCTGCAGGCCATGGGTTCTGTTTCAACTACTCAATTCTGCTAGGGGTAGAAGGAAGTTGCCATAGGCAACACGTACATGAATAAGCATGGTTGTTTTCAATAAAACTTTATATAAAAACAAGCAGCAGGCTGGATTTGGTCTGCGGGGCACAGTTTTCTTCTTCCTGGTGTATGTAACAGAAGCATGTACTCTTTAAGAAACATGTAGGCAGAGAGCGGTGGCTCATGCCAATAATCCCAGCCCTTTGGGAGGCAAAGATGGGGGGATCAGGAGGTCAGGAGTTGAGACCAGCCTGGGTAACACGGTGAAACCCTGTCTCTACTAAAATACAAAAAATTAGCTGGGCGTGGTGGCACATGCCTCTAATCCCAGCTACTCGGGAGGCTGAGGTGGGAGAATTGCTTGAACCCAGGAGGCAGAGGTTGCGGTGAGCCAAGATTGCGCCATTGCACTCCAGCCTGGGTAACAGAGTGAGACTCCAGCTACAAATCTCCAAAAACAAAAGAAAGAAAAAAAAGAAATAAATAAACCATTCTGAAGGAATTTTGCAAAAGAATTAGAGCAACTTCATCATCCTGCAAAGTTCTGAGGTATAATTTAAGGTTTTGATGATTCAGTGTCCACTGTGTTAATCCATTTCATTCCATGTCGCATGACGTCATTTCCAAAGGCACAGCAAAGCGCACCAAGCCGTTTGCCCTAAACACGACGGCTGTGCTTAGAGAAGCTGCGTCTGCTTTCTGTCCTCTCTCTTCCTGTCAAGCTGCTGGCTGTCACTTTGTGGGTTTTGACTTTGTGATTGTCTCTATCTTTAATTTGCCATTTCTGATCCGCTCCGGCCAAGCACAGTATCTAAAGGAGGCCTGGCTGTGAAGGAAGATAAGTTTCTCTTAAAGGAACATGAGCATGAGCTTTGTCACCCTTATGCAGCCATGGCATGGCTTTTCGGACTTAATAATTTGTCACTATTTTACATACTTATGGTTGCTCGATCAATGAGTGATGGGTCAGATGTTACTCTGTGTGTGTACGCATCTATGAACACAAACACCACAGTCATTTATTTATTCATTCAATAAATATTTATTGAATTCCTATATGTCAGTCAGTTCTAAGAATTTGGAATACATTCGTGAACCAAAGATTAGAAAACTGACACACACACACACACACACACACACACACACACACACACACACACTTCCTAAGTACTTCTAGGTCACCAGGCTAAACAAATGGCTGAGCATGGTGGCTCACACATGTAATTCCAGCACTTTGGGAGGCCAAAATGGGCCGATCACTTGAAGTCAAGAGTTTGAGACCAGCCTGCTCAACATAGTCAAACCCGCCCCCCACTAAAAATACAAACATTAGCAGGGCATGGTGGCAGGCACCTGTAATCCCAGCTACTTGGAAGGCTGAAGCAGGAGGATCACTTGAACCCAGGAGGTAGAGGTTGCAGTGGGCAGAGACTGTGTCACTGCACGCCAGCCTGGGTGACAGGGCATGACTCTGTCTCAAAAATAGACAGATAGATAGATGATAGGAAGAACGTGTAAATGCCCTCCACGTCCTCCCAAACACACACACAGAATTACTTCTACTTGATAAACCACAATGCCCACTCGCTCCAATTTCCCTGTGCACCTCATTTCCTGCCTCCTTTCTTCCCATGGGCCCCCATGGAAGCAAAGGTAAGCCGCAAACCTGCGAAGAGACAGGACTAGCAGCCTACCCAGGAATCCAAGTGGTCAACTTGTTCTTGGATCATTGAAAACTGCTTATTCAATGGTTAAAGAGGCAATAAATTCCTGTGATCTGCCCAGGTTTCAGTTTCATTTCAAATAGACTAATTAGCAAAGTGCCAGGCTTTCCAGTTTAACAAAGGCAGATTTTCAGTCTCTGGCCACTTTGGGGAAGGAAAGGTAAGAATTCATAGGGTATCAGCTGTGTTCAGGTGAGGAAGGCTAAAGGCAGGTTGAATTGGAGGCGAATATGAAAAAGCAGGAAATAACTAAACCCCCAGGAGCTTCAGGGCTCTCCCGAGTGCTCACAGAGCTGCCGCCCGTGTACCTACAGAGAAGCAAGTCCTTATCCCAGAGAGAACCTTTTCCTGCCAGTCCATCTAGTACTGATTCCACGTGTGTGAAGAAAGGCAAAAGAGCATCTCTCCCCAGAGTAGACCAAGGTCACTTCAACCTTCACCGAGTGGCCAGACCCACTGTGCAGCAGCGAGTAGGAGCACACACACCACGCACACCACGCACACACACCACGCACACACACCACGCATGCACACCACACACGCACACTACACACACCACGCACACACACCATGCATGCACACCACGCACGCACACTACACACACCACGCACACACACCACGCACACACACCATGCACGCACACCACACACACCACGCATACCAGGCACACATACCACACACACCACGCACACACCACGCACACCACGCACGCACATGCACGCACACCATGCACACACACCACGCACACACACCACACACACACACCACGCCCACTACGCCCCGACCTGCACGGTGCCCCTAAGCCCTGCAGGCGGGTCTCTCTCACCCCTGGGGCAGTCTTTCTTTCTCTAAGGCCCATTCATTCTATGCACTCCTGGCTCCTTCCTCTCTCTTCTTTCTGAGAACAGTGGACGCTGCTGCTGCTGCCTTTTTTTTTTTTTTTTTTTTGAGACGGAGTCTTGCTCCGTTGCCCAGGCTGGAGTACAGCGGTGTGATCTCAGCTCACTGCAACCTCCACCTCCCGGGTTCAAGTGATTCTCCTGTCTCAGCCTCCCGAGTAGCTGGGATTACAGGCGAGCACCACCACATCTGGCTAATTTTTGTGTTTTTAGTAGAGATGGGGTTTCACCATGTTGGTCAGGCTGGTCTCAAACTCCTGACCTCATGATCTGCCCACCTGGGCTTCCTAAAGCTCTGGGATTACAGGCGTGAGCCACTGCACCCTGTGGACAGTACTTCTTCTAGACAGCATCCATGCAGCATAAAGCCCAGCAGCTCTGCAGAGTGGGACAGCAATCCCTGCATGGGACTCTTCTTTCCCTGCAGGCACTGGTGAGCAGAGAATCCCATCCTGACGACTTCCCAAGCCTCCTCCCTCCTCGTCCAGACTCCTCCAGCCTCTATCTCATTCAGATGACACAGATTCTCAGGCCAAGAAACCAACCTCCTGGTGCGTCACATTTGACACTAGAGTGCATATATGTGTGTGTGTGTGTGTGTCACACAGGTAAGAACCTGCAGGAGTCTGCGATGCCAGGCCAGGGAAGGACGAGGCAAAGCCACAAAGGGGAAGTGGCAATCTGAGACTTAGACTGAGAGGACCCCGGAGGTGGCTGAGCCTCGCCCCAGACTGCAGGGCCATCTGTGCTCTGCAATTCCTCAATTTTGCCATTATCCCTTCATTTTTAGCATAGAAGTGCCAGTTGGACCGCAGAATCCAGAGGGCAGACGGACAGTCTGAAGTCCCCAGAGACAATCAGGGCAAAAAGAAGTCAGAGCGCCCACTGGCGCGGGTCTAAGTGACTTCAGCTGTCTCCCGCTTTCTTATGGGTAACTGAAATCACAGGCCCAGCGGAACATGCTGGGCACTCCAGATTACATCCAATTCTCGCCTGACTTAAGGTCATGAGATCTGAGTTCAAATCCCAACTCCAATACCTAACACAGGTGTAGACTTGGTCCAGTGATCTACCCTCTTTACCCTGGGGCCTCATCTATGAAAATGGACTGGCAATCATACCTACTGTGCAGGTTAGCAGCAGGCTGACGTGAGAGCAGCCACGGAAAGTACTTGGTGGAGGGACACACAGAGAAAATGCTCAAAATGTGTCACCGTTCGTAGAAGACAGACACACACCCTAAGCCGTCCTGCAGACTCACTCCTCGTTCTTGGTGGTGTCTGTTCCTTTGTCTGCCCTGCATCCATATTCCTCTCCAGGAGACTCCCCTTCCCCTCTGCTGACCCTCTAGGGAGCCCGGGCCTGACCCCAGACTGAGGTCACTCTTCTGAAGGACCCTGCAGGGCCAGCTGCTCTGCGCCCTTCCTGCTTCTCACCTCCATGTTTTATGAGGTGGGATGGACTGATGGGAATTTCACTCTTTGCAGAAGACATCTGCTTTGAGGGCAGTAAAGACCCAGGTGGCACTGTTCTGAAGGCAAAGAAATGAGGGGCAATTACCTCGCCATTAATCAGCCAGGATGCAAGGACTACACAGAGTCAGTTCACACCAGGAAATAACATTATAACAACATTCCTGGGTGTTAGGAACGAGCGAAACACACATTAAGTTAGTAGGCACCTATGAGATGGCTCGAAATATGGCCGTGTGGATTTGAAAGCTGCAGATAGAAAGCACGCTGGCGGGAGTTACCACCATTTCCTCTGAAAAACGCAAACAGAGAGAGGCCACTGCTGCTGGCGCACACGCTGTTCCCTGCCCCTTGCTGCACGGGTAACAGGAGACACTGATTTCCTGCTTCCTTCTAAGCCCCAAATAAATTGCCCACCCCAGCCCACCTCACCTGACACCCACTCACAGAGACTTTTTTTTTGAGACAGAGTCTCACTCTGTTGCCCGGGCTGGAGTGCAATGGCGCGGATCTCAGCTCACTGCAACCTCCGCTCCCGAGGTTCAAGCGATGCTCCTGCCTCACCTCCTGAGTGGCTGGGACTACAGGTGCGCACCACCACGCCTGGCTAATTTTTGTATTTTTAGTAGAGACAGGGTTTCACCATGTTGGCCAGGTGGGTCTTGAACTCCTGAGCCCAAGGGATCCGCCTACCTCGGCCTCCCAAAGCACTGGGATTACAGGTATGAGCCACCACACCCGGCCTGAGGAGAGGTTAAAGGTTAGGATCAAAAGATAGAAAATGGAGAGTTACGAGCATGTGTGTGCATGCATGTGTACATAAAGACGTAACATAAAATTTACCGTTTTAATCTTTTTTTTTTTTTTTGAGACAGAATTTCACTCTGTCGCCCAGGCTGGAGTTCAGTGGCACAACTCCTGACCTCATGATCCGCTCACCTTGGCCTAAAGTGCTGGGATTACAGGCATGAGCGCCTGGCCACGATTTTTAAGTGTACAGGTCCACAGTATTAAATATAGTCACACCACTGTGCAGCCATCACCACATCCACTTCCAGAACTCTCTCCAGCTTCCCAGCTGAAACTCTGCACCATGCACCACGAACGGCCCATCCTCCCCCACCAGCCCCGGCAGCCCCCTTTCTACTTTGTCTAGTTTGTCTCTGAATTTGACTGCTCTAGCTACCTCATGTAAGTGGACTCATACAGTATTTGTGCTTTGGTGACTGGCTTTTTGATTTAGCATCGTCTTCAAGATTCATCCAGGCTGTAGCGTGGGTCCGAATTTCACTCCTTTTTGAAGGTGAAACAAGTTCCATTGTATGTACAGACACATCTTGTTTATCCATTGGTTCGGTGATGGACATTGGTGCCGTTTCTACCTTTTGGCTCTCGTGGCTAACGTGCTGTGCACACGGGTGTGTGAATATCTGCTGCCTTGCAGTGTTCCATCAATCCAGCTACAGTGACTGTTCCGCTTTTCTCTTGCATGCTGACTGATTTCTTCTTTCCCACCAGTCCTTAGATTATTGCTGCCCAAGAAATCCGTGGAACCACCATGATGGCTTCGTGTTGGTACCCCTACCCTACATTTTGCCCTCTTTCTGCTGGATTTGGAGAGACCCACATTGAAAATACACAGCGTCCCCAGGAGATGCTTCTGAGCAGTCCTCTACCCTTCTGCATTTGCCTCAACTCTGCCATCGACAGCAAAGCCAGTCCCCCTGTGCAGAGGAGAGGCAGCGAGATGACATAAAAGCCACAGATACTGCCAGGTGGGGTGGCTCACATCTGTAATCCCAGTACTTTGGAAGGCCAAGGTGGGCAGATCACAAGGTCAGGAGTTCGAGACCAGCCTGGCCAACACAGTGAAACACCATCTCTACTAAAAAATTAGCCGAGCATGGTGCCACACACCTGTAATCTCAGCTACTAAGGAGGCTGAGGCAGGAGAATCTCTTGAACATGGGAGGCGGAGGCTATGGTGAGCTGAGACTGTGCCACTGCAGTCCAGCCTGAGCATAGAGCGAGACTCCATCTTAAAAAACAAAAGCCATAGATACCCTCCCAAATAACAGAAACTCGTGGGCCATGAAAGGAAGCCAGGTCACAGTGCAGGGAGCCTGCAAACCAGCCAGGACCCCTCGCTGTCTTGTGCAAAGCATGACACACAAGAGGGACTCCACCACCCCGTGTGAAAACCAGCAGGGCTAAGGCTTCCGGGAGATGACTCACGACGCGCCAGCAGTGGGGGTGGGGGTATGTGGCGGGGGGAAAGCCAAGACAAAGGTGGAGGCTGAAACCAACGGGAAGAGAAAGGTTAGATCAGACGAAAGCTCCCTCCCTAAAGAGCTGGCCAGAGAAAAATAAAAATAAAAAGGATGTGCTTACTTCTGGCATTCAGACTGCAAATCCAGATCGGGGAGTGAACACTGAACAACTGTGAGAAGCCCACTCTGACCTGAAATGCTAACCCACCTCTCCCCTGCCCCTTGGGAGATGGCTGGGGGTTGTGCCATTTTTAATCATCTGCCTGAATGAATTTACAGCAGTTCAAAGAGAGGTTTATCTACACACTCCTCCAATGCCAATATACCAATGGCTTAGAAGACGGGGCTGCGGCAGCTTGATCCAGTTCAAGACCGTAGGCTTACTGCATTTCCTGATGAGGACTTCATTTTTTATTTGTATGTATGTATGTATTTATTCATTTTGAGACAGAGTCTCGCTCTGTCACCCAGGCTGGAGTGCAGTGGTGTGATCTCGGCTCACTGCCACCTCCACCTCCCGGGTTCCGGTGATTCTCCTGCCTCAGCCTCCCGAGTAGCTGGGATTACAGCCACTTGCCACCACACCCAGCTGATTTTTGTATTTAGGGATGGAGTTTCATCATGTTAGCCAAGCTAGTCTCGAACTCCTGACCTCAAGTGCTGGGATTACAGACCTGAGACACCACGCCCGGCCTCCTGATGAGGAAGACTTTAGACCAAACTAAATCTCACTTTTTAAAAATCTGTATGAAAGAAGTATACTCTATCACATTTTGTACGTTATCTTAATACTACGCACTATATAATAATAGTACACAGTGAATACTGTGCAGGGCGTACCTCGTCACCTATCACCTACAGCCAGTCCCACAGCCAACCAGAGCTCCGTTCCTCAGCAGCCACCAATCCAGGACAATCACTTAGAGATGAAGCGTCACAAAGGTGCCCACCACAGGTAGCCCCCTACTTCAGGGTGGACGCGATGTTTTGGCAACTGTGCTTACCTCACATTTCCTTCACCAATTTTCAGATCTCCGTTTCATTTAACATCTTGGGTGATCGAGGGCTTTCCTTAAGAGCACCCTGAGTTGTTTGGGCCTTTGGTTTATATATAAAGAGTTTCAGCTGTGTGCAGTGGCTCACGCCTGTAATCCTAGCACTTTGGGAGGCCGAGGCTTGGTGGATCATGAGGTCAGGAGTTCGAGACCAGCCTGACCGACATGGTGAAACCTCGTATCTTCTAAAAATAGAAAAATAAGCTGGGTGTGGTGGTTCGCGCCTGTAATCCCAACCACTCAGGAGGCTGAGGCAGGAGAATCGCTTGAACCCAGGAGGTAGAGGTTGCAATGGCCAAAAATGGCCCCACTCCACCCAGCCTGGGCGAAAAAGGGAGACTCCGTTTCAAAAAAAAAAAAAAGAAGAAGAAGAAAGAAAATGAGTGTCAGGGGCACTCATTTTTTCTCAACGTGTGCCCTGCCGCTCCTCAAAGTTGGCTCATAAAGCTCTTCTACTCCTGGCTCGGGAACCCCCAACTCGGCACGGTGGCGCTGGGAAGCCTCGGGTGCAGAGCGTGACTCCAGGCTCTCCGGCACTGGCAGGGAATGAGGAGCCTGTGCCTCGGGCAGCAGGCTCTGCAGTCAGCCAAGGCCCCTCCTACCCTCGGTCCTGTCTCGGACTCCCACCACCCCTGAATCGCAGCTGCCTTCCGCTGAGGCTGCTCCTTCCTGGGTACCAGCATCTCAGAATCACGGTTATCCTCCCGGCTGTGCATTTTCCAGCTGGCTTCTCCAGCATCTCTAATCGCCCTTGTTTCTTATTACATGGGTTTTCTCTTTGCAGGGGCTTGCCTTTTTATTTTATTTATTTATTTATCTATTTATTTTTGAGATGGAGTCTGTCACCCAGGCTGCAGTGCAGTGGTGTGATCTCGGCTCACCGAAACCTCCGTCTCCCGGGTTCAAGCAGTTCCCCTGCCTCAGCCTCCCCAGAAGCTGGGATTACAGGTGCCCACCACCATGCCAGCTAATTGTTTGTATTTTTTAGTAGAGATGGGGTTTCATCATATTGGCCAGGCTGGTCTTGAACTCCTGACTTCATGATCCACCCGCCTTGGCCTCCCAAAGTGCTGGGATTACAGGTGTGAGCCACTGCACCTGGCCAAATGTGCCTTTTAAAAAATCACTTAATGTGAAATCATTAAAGGAAGGAGTGAATACATCAGATCTCCTCCGACACCCCCACCCCCTCCCCCCGCCACGCCAGTTGTCCCTGCCGCTCTTCTTCACACATGCCGTGTGCCAGCCTGCCTGTCCACGCCGTCTGTCGGGGATTCTCCATGGAGAATTTCACATGAGGCCATGCGATTCCCTCACACACCCTACCCAAGAAGAGTCTCAGCCCACACACTCAGCAGCGCCTCTTGGCTAGGAGAAGATGTCATCTCCCACTCCTGAATCTCCTCCTCGGGCCAGCCCAGGTGGGCCTGTGCGCTAAAGCAGACCATTCTACTTGGAGCCTTGAGACCAGAGACTGGACTGTGTCTGCTCAGGTAACTCAGGCTCCTAACATTAAAATCCTTCTTGGGCCAGGCACAGTGGCTCACTCCTGTAATTCTTGCATTTCGAGAGGCCAAGGTGGGAGGATCAGTTGAGCCCAGAGGTATGAGATCAGACTGGGCAACATAGCAAGACCCTGTCTCCACAAAAAACGTTAAAATTAGCCAGATGTGGCAGCATGCACCTGTAGTCCCAGCTACTTGGGAGGCTGAGGCAGGAGGATCACTTGAGCCCAGGACTTTGAGGCTGCAGTGAGCCATGATTGTGCCACTGCACTTCAGCCCGCACAACAGAGTGAGAACCTGTCTCTTAAAAAATAAAAATCCCAGCACTTTGGGAGGCTGAGGCGGGCAGATCACCAGGTCAAGAGATCAAAACCATCCTGGCCAATATGGTGAAACCCTATGTCTACTAAAAATACAAAAATTAGCTGGGTGTGGCGGCACATGCCTGTAATCTCAGCTACCTGGGAGGCTGAGGCAGGAGAATCACTTGAACCCGTGAGGTGGAGGTTGCAGTGAGCCAAGATGGCACCACTGCACTCCAGCCTGGTGACAGAGCATCTCAAATAAATAAATAAATAAATGTAAAAGATTTTTTTAAAAAACACCTTTTTTTGTTCTTATTGATTATATACATGTCACTCAACTGTTTATTTAACAACTAGCTAGTATCTCCCATGATATCATCCAGCAAACCTTCAAGGTCTGGGAGGGGCGGGGCAGGAGAGTGGAAGTGAATGGTGCGTGAGTGTGTGTGTGTGAGGGGGTCATGGCAGCCTCCAGCCATTCAGCCACCAGAGAAGGGGGAAGGGGGGGTCTGGGTCTTGTCCTTCCGCACATGGAGGGTTGGGCTGTACTTCCAGAATCTTCCCAGGCACAAGTCATTCCTGGGGCCTCATCTGTCTGTGGTTCAAGTCCAAGGAGGGATGGTGGGAACGAGTGTGGCGCTCCAGAGCCGCAGGCGGGAATGCCAGGGTGTTCATGGAAATTCACTCTGCCCCTCCCATTGACTGGTAATGGCTGCAGCCCTCTGACTTGTGTTAGTGGCAGGTGGTGGGCAGACAGCCCTGAAAAGCAGATGCCTCCCGGAGGCCTGGCAATTCTGGAATTAGAATGCAGCCCCAATCCTGAGACCAAGTCAACAAGCAATAATCGATCCCGACTGGAAAACACACTTTGGAAATATTCTCTAGGGACTAGGGGCCGCCTCTTACCCTGTTCCCACCTCCTGAAAAGGGAAAATCGCAGCAATGGCTAACGCCTTCCAAACACACGGCTGCTCTGAGAGCCTGCACGCTCAGCTGGTGTTTTCTAGCAATATCCAGATGCCCTCATTTTAATCCACAATTTCATGCCTTTTGCACAGAACTACAAAATGACAGAAAATTAGAGAAAATTACCCTCTAATAGATTATAATATACTAATAAGAACACACAATGCATCGCAGAATGTGCACGGACGTAAGAATCGCCACAGAGACAGTTTTGTGGCGTGGATGAATGGACTCTCCGGCCGATTCCCAGGGTCACTGCTCCCCCGTCTGTCTTCACGAGTTCTCAATGAGTGACAACTGGGGCTGCCTCCAACCCTGTGTCCCTCCTTGTCAGAGAATGGCCCTGCCCGTGTGGAGACCAGGCGCTGTGACCAGGACGGTGGTCACGGTGCCAACGTGAGTGTCGTGCCCTTTCCTGCTTTATAAAGCAGCTACATGGGCATCACATTCCCAGGTCTTTGCTAGAAGGAGCCTAGTGCCAGCCTGTGGCCATGGTGCAGCTGGCCCCTCTAGGAAGTAAGCAAACCACACCACATCGCAGCATGAACAAAGGCAGGCGATGCTTCCAGCAAATACACGGGCACTCAGTTTAGCTCTCTGCTTGACATATCTGGGTAACTACAAACAAAACTAATACAAGGTACCCAAAAGAGAACGTCTTACAAAGTGAAATTGCAACTACCAACTCCTTCGATACCTTGGCCTATATTAGAGCTATATGTTTATGAATCTGAGGGAATGGATGGACACAGACAGCAGGCTACCAGGAACCCTTAGTCCCAGCCTAGTCCCTACTTTTACAAATGTTAGGCCTTGGCCCCCCCACAAAGATAAGTGACTTCCCCACCATGACACGCTCCAAATGGCACAGGAGGCTCAGGCACGCCCACCTCCCAGCCTGGGTCTCTCTCCGGCCCTCTCCTCAGCCAAACGGAGAAACACAGCCCTATCAGCACAGCGGCTCCTGCAGAGCCCCTGCCCACCCTCACCTGTCACTCTCTTGACAGGATGTGGCAGGACTCAGATAGTCCCCTCTCTGCCACTCTTCCCTTCGAGCTGGCTACATGTTGATTGGCATGTCTAGGGGAAAGACATTCCTTCAATCCCAGTTCAGACCATTCTTGTTTTCTGGAAGTTCCAAGTTCCTGAGGTCTGATAAAGCTCATTTTGCCACTAAAAATATTACCTTCATAAAAACATAAATGCTCTCTTTTCCCACTGATCTAATATCTTAAGGCATTAGAAAACACATTTCATGGGGAAAAAAGAGCTAAAAATACGTCCATGTGTTGGAGTCGTTTTAGAAGAAAAGCTGTCAGAGGCTGGACTCTTTCCTTCTCAGTGCTGTAACAGGAGTTCTTGACTCTTCGGGGGTCACAGAGCCCTGGAACTCCCTGGCATGTAGGAAGCGCTCAGCACATGGGAACTGTCGTAATTAGGAAAACAAGACCCTCTCTCAGCACACGGTATCGGGGAGTCAGGGCTCATGGCTCCAGACCCTGACAGATGTCCAATTCTAGAGAGGTTTCACTAAAGGTCTGGGGAGAGAGTCCAAAACGCAGGGGAGGAAAACAAACGAGGAGGAAAAACAACTCAGTCTATGCAATAACCAGGCTTGCTGCCTTTCCTCCTGCATGCCCTGATCATCTAAAACGTACCACTACATAAAGAAAGGCTCTTCCATTCAAACCCTCAAATCTGTTTAATTTCATATGGCGCATAAGTAAGGGGCAAATAGGCCAGGCGCAGTGGCTCACGCCTGTAATCCCAGCACTTTGGGAGGCTGAGGCAGGCGGATCACCTGAGGTCCAGAGTTCAATACCAGCCTGACCAACATGGAGAAACCCCATCTCTACTAAAAATACAAGAAAGATTAGCCAGGCGTGGTGGCACATGCCTCTAATTCCAGCTACTTGGGAGGTTGAGGCAGGAGAATCGCTTGAACCCAGGAGATGGAGGCTGCAGTGAGCCGAGATCGCGCCATTCCACTCAGCCTGGGCGACAAGACTGAAACTCCATCTCAAAGAAAAAAAAAAGTAAGGGGGAAATGAAGAAAGAAATCATAATGGTCCTAACCAGAGATGGAATCACCATAAAGCTGAAGGAAGCTGGAGACTCAGGGCTCCTCACCTGCCTGGGTCCCCTCCGAGGCCACGGGAGGGGCCCCAGCAACGTGTACACATGGTCATCTGCGTTCTATTTCCTGAAGAAGGTGCCCCAGATTGTAAAAGGCTTACGTCCTTTTACAAAATGGTTCCAACACTGCTGAGCCCGGAATAATTTTTTCACTTCTTCAGATTGTAAGGAGCAGGAAAAGAAAAGAGAGAAATGAAAAACAAAAACCAAAACTGCCAGCCATAGGAAAGAAAGGAAGACTGAGAGACGGACGTGAAGGCAAGAAACTGAGTTCCCACTGAGCCCTTGGCCTCTTGGGGTCTGAACCTTGATGTGCACACAGCGAGACTGGACCGATCCGATGACAGGGACATCGTAATGATTCACAGTCACAACTAAATACATGAATTTTGTTTTGTTTTGTTCCTGAGACAGTGTCTCACTTGGTCGCCTGGCTGGAGTGCAATGGCGCCATCTCAGCTCACTGCAACCTCCACCTCCTGGGTTCAGGCAATTCTCCTGCCTCAGCCTCCCAAGTAGCTAGGACGACAGGCGCCCGCCACCATGCCCAGCTAATTTTGGTATTTTCAGTAGAGACGGGTTTCACCACGTTGGCCAGGATGCTCTCGATCTTCTGACCTCGTGATCCACGCGCCTCGACCTCCCAAAGTGCTGGGATCACAGGCATGAGCCACCGCGCCCAGCCCAATACATGAATTTTTAAATCCTGGGTATGATTCTTAGGAACACCAAATGCCTGCTAAGTCCGCAGAAACCAGAAGCTTGTTCTCGTGAATTCGCTTCTGTGAGAGGCAGGCATGACAGACGAGGCCAGGCGTCCCCTGCTCTTTACCAGCTGCTGCTCCTTGTCCCGAGCCCACCACCAAAGCCTTGGCACACATTTGAACTTTCCTTGGCTCTCTGTAGAAGTCAACATTTCTGAGCATTACGAGGCCACAGAACTGAAAACAGACAGTGGTTTGGAAGCTGTGCCTGGCGGACCTGGAGTAACCCGGCAGCCGCTGGCATTGCAATCTCCAGGCGGAGGACGGGGGACGATCCGGGTGGGAAGAAATAAAGCCACTTCCCTGAATCTGTGGGAGACTGAACAAATTTACCACGCTCCAGAAATGCCATTTGTTTGCTCAGTAACCCTAAAGAACCCACGTAGTAAATCATGTTAATGGTATTTCTGTTGGAAGCTTCTAGCTGCTTGCTTGCTTTCTGAACAGAACACCTTGTGACGACAAAAAGGAAGTGAGGAGGTGAACAGTGGCTGCCTGACGGCCTTTCGCGTGCATTTGGAAAGCATCAGTTAGACGGACCGCAGCTGTGCGAACGCGCACTGTGAAGACGCCCCTTCCTTTTAGGAAAATCACAGGTCTCGTCCCCGCTGTGGCGTCGTTACCCATCTGCAGACGGGGCCGGGCGTCCTGTGCAAATCCAGCTGACGACGGTGTTGCTTTCACGTTCCCCATCGCCTCCCGAGTATCCTCTCCATTTAGCAGTAAGCGGGGGGGCACATTTAGCCTCACATGGAACAGGGGAGGTGGAGGACAAGCCTGCAACAGCTCTAATCACAACCTCCGGCACGACCAATATGCCCCCCGCCGTCTGCGGGGCACACCAAGGCTGTGTCGGGATTCACTGGATTGAACTGATGTTCCCCTTCCTAGAATCAGGAGGATAGATGGGAAAGACGGGAAAATTCTTCTTCAAAGTTTCTATCTTAGACCACATTATAAGAAGTTACACTCTCGGCCGGGCGCGGTGGCTCAGCCTGTAATCCCAGCACTTTGGGAGGCCGAGGCGGGTGGATCACGAGGTCAAGAGATCGAGACCATCCTGGTCAACATGGTGAAACCCCGTCTCTACTAAAAATACAAAAAATTAGCTGGGCATGGTGGTGCGTGCCTGTAATCCCAGCTACTCAGGAGGCTGAGGCAGGAGAATTGCCTGAACCCAGGAGGCGGAGGTTGCGGTGAGCCGAGATCGCGCCATTGCACTCCAGC